>NW_018108191.1:487536-493671 GCF_000183805.2 Loa loa | reverse complement strand
TTTTATCCAGAAAATGGAGGTAAGAGTGGAAAGAGTAAATGATATATGTCTCAATTTGGAGCTCTTTTGAGCATGCAATATCACAGTATGATACAGATAGATGTTTGAACAATGATGCATTGTATGAGACATACAGAAGTCGGGAATGAAAATATTTTACATAACGAATGATTTGAACTTCAGATAGTATACAAAAAGATCGTTTTTCACGTGATTTAATTACTCATCTTTTGACCTATCATAGCACATCAATCCATCTTTTTCCTTTCCCATTCTCCCATTAATCTCGATATTATATAACTATCCTTTGATGCTACTATAATTTGTTATCATTAAGCGTCGTGCGGCAAATTTCTAAGTTAATATTAACGATAAGCAAGGAGGTCGGTAATAATTGGTTACTTCACTCTTCTTTCGTTTTTTCTTGTTCCTGTTCAGTTCTGAACTTTGAAAAATTTTAATGAGGAAACAAATTCAAGAAAAATGGAATTTTTTGACTGCCAAATGATTGCTTTAATATCCTTCAATGGGAACAAAAATCAGAAATTTTTGAAAAAAAAATTTTAATCAATGTATGAATCACTGAATAATATGTAAATATAATAAAAATCAAAACCTTTGATGATGCTATTTGGGGTTGTGGAAAGTACTGCACAATTTCGGTTGTAAAATGTTGTCAATGTAAACGTTGCATTGTGCGTTGCTTTCAAATGACAGAAATTTGTTGACTTATCAAATTTTGCTTATTCCTTTCCGCTCATTATATACAAATATTGTCATTGGCAGTTTTCGTGAATCGAGCAAAATATGAATGCGTTGCCTCTCCGATCTTTAGCACTGTTAAACGTTTAAATGGACTTTAAATACTGACAAGAACCAATAATGGCAATCACAAAAATAATGCCAGTTAATAGTACTGTCCAGATGTTCAATGTAACACGATGAATCCACGCGACACACTCCTAATTTCTTAGATATTCACCGTATTGTTATTCGGTGATCGCTATTAGTTAGCAACATATGCAGTACTGAAATTTGAGTTAATAAGAAAGAAGGATATTCAATTCTCTAAAATAATATCAAATTCGTAATTTACATAAGCATGTCATCACAGTCTCTCAAATCTTGAGCTGAATAAATCAATGAAGTGATCGGAAGCAGTGTAAGTCGGTCGATTTTTGTTTTTTGTTAATCTTGAAGTTACAAACGTTATAGTATGCATGCAAAAGTAAGGTGAAGATGGAACAAAAAATTCAATTGTAAATTCAAGCCTTGTCTAGAGACCAAAAATAATAATATTCTTGACCATAAAACCTTCCGATTAAAATTATTTCATCAATTATGAAAAATGGAAGGTACAATTGGCAAGAATGTTGGACATTCTATCAGATGATGTTATTTGGCGTTTGTTTCGATATCTTGACGTAAAAAGCAGGACTCGACTTGCTGCTGTCAATACCGCTTCCTATAAATTATTCAATAAGGTATTGAAATGGTAGCATTGCGCCTCATGAAAAAAAAATTGCTTCATTTTTCTCGAATTTTTTCGAACTTCCAATATCTTTAAACAACAAATATACAATTATCTGCTGGTTTTATTTGAGAGAACTTATTGCTTTGACATTTCATTCTGGTAACAAATGCATAAAAAGCCTCGCGTAGAGAGCGGAAGGATAAAAGGGATACAAGTTAGTAGTTAAGGGCGCAATTTAGAAAATAACTGGCTTGAAAATTTCTCTCTTCAATTTTCTGAAGGAAATAAAAAAATTTCCATACAAAGCAAATTAATTGTTGAGAAACATGCTAAAAAATGAAAGGTTAAAGGTTAAAACTCTGATAATCAAAATTTTAGTGGGAAGATGTGCTGTATTGTTCCATTCGTATGCGTGACATTACTTTGTCCGGAGAAGGTTTTATAATGGAAGTGGAACATCATTCAGTAAATCAATGTTTTTGTCGCATTTCTTGAAAAATCAGAATTAAATCCCAGAGCCAGAAGTTCCGGAACTGAAATGAACTAAGCCAGTTAGATGACTTTGTGGAAGCAGAGAAAGAGTGCAGCAGAAGCCAAATAGATCAGTTTCTTCCAAAGCTCTAGTAATCCTGATTCTTTTCGATGTAATCCTTGAAACAAGGACAGAGAATGGAATAGTGGAAGGGATTACGAAAGTCTTTATCAGCTTATCTCGAAGTTTTATTTGCCTCGAGATAAGCTAGTAAAGGCTGCAAGAAGAATTAGGAAATTTGATGCAAATTGTATTTGCAGAAATCGATGATAGCACCACTCCTGAAACGATGCCCATTTATCCGAAAATTGGCAATTCATGATGAACGTGCTCTGTGTGGTGTGAATAACAATGTATTGCATGATTTGGTAAATGTCGATGAACTTCACCTCTCTAGCAGTTTTTTTGCTGAGTAAGTAGTCCTTCCGAACAAAGGGGGGACAACAGGTTCAAAACTGTCATATCGTGGAGAATGATCGAAAGATGTTTGCATTAATCGTTTAAAATTTTGATCTCAATTATTATTAATTGATTACGCAGCAACTGAAACGCTTTTCAATGATATCGATAGTTTATGAATATAAAGAAAAACTTTTTAAATTTCAATTTACCATTGGAATACACAGTTGTCAATATACTTCTAGAATTAAGGTCATCAGAAGAGTTATCAAATATAATTATTGTAAAATCAAGATCGTTACAATATTTTGTTGGTTGAATTTTATATGAAAAGATTCTTTTTAAGGTTTTATCAACAGATATTCTTCCAGAAATTACAAGCAGGAAGTGGTTCTAGCTAGGAGGGGCCAAACAGACATTTTTGAAATTCCTTAAAAAAAATGAATATTCAGAAGACAGTACGACCCGCTAATTGAAACGCTATTTTCATTCTCGAAACTGCACCTGCTTCACATACAACAACGGTATAACGAAGATAAATGCCAGCGGAATATTATACGCGAAAAGCAAGTGGAACAACTTGCATCAAAATCTCTTAGTAATATCAAGTTGCAGGTGTGATCAACTCAAATCTGCGTGTTATTTCATTTGAAAAATTTTGGTAGATTCATTTTTGTTCAAATGGATCTACTCACTTCTTTCGATTTATTCATATATGTGCACTGCTAAAGAGAAAGAAAATATCTATGATTTTATCGTTTCATGCAGCAACTTATAGGGTGTCGTAATAACAAAATCAGTCTTGAAGTTACTTTGTTTAAAATACCAAAAAACGCTAGAAAAATTATGTTTGCTGGGCGCACTCGTACCATCTGAAGATGCACCTACTTGCTTCCAAGCTATAAGTAAGATTTTGATCAGTATTATTGCAAATATATTCTGCGATAATTTCTCACATTTTAGTAATGCAACATTCATTATAATTTAGTAATCCAGTATTCGAATGTTTCAAATTTATATTATCTCTTATTATTCGGCAGATGGCTTGAATCGTCTAACGTGCCTGACATTGGCTCCATCGTTGTATTCGATCAGTACTACCAACAAAGCATTCTTCAAAAATTATCCCTCGCTGAAGAGTTCGGAAACGCTAAAATTAGTGGCAGTCTATGTGTCACGGCCAGATGTATCACAATTGAAGCTACTGTTCCGACAAATACTTCCGGCTAGCGTCGAGCAATTAATACTTTACGATGAAAGCTATCGCACAGCTTATCAGATCAAGCAGGAATCGAAAGAACTCAAACACAAGGTCCTAATAATATCAGCAATATATCAAGATTTGAAATGTAGTTATTAAAGAAAGTTGAAAACGATAGACTAGATAAGGAACAAATTTCTAACTTATATCTTGCCGTTCCATAGTTCAATATACAAAAAATTCGTACTCTAATTCCAAACCCAATCCGAACAGTTTATCATATTATGATGAGCAAAGAAAAGCAAAGCTTTGAAATGGACATTAAAAGTTTACTATTAATTTGTTTTGCTTATTATTACGGGTCATCTGCATTACACCACATCAAACTGCTTAACTTCACATGTTTTTTACATGCAATGCATTCAGCAAATGTTTATTCAGGTTCGGTTTTGTCGTGATAACGATATAATCATCGACAACTACTGGATGAACGGCAAAAGTGAACTAATAACACATACACTGTGGAAACCACCCTACAAAACCAATACCTCTTTGCCCTCAGTGGTTTCTTTTCTACATATTGAAATTTGAAAAGACATGAAATCCAATGTACTTTACTGAATTATTCTAATTGTCTTCAGCCTTTGCTGGGGTCATCATGGTTCGTCGTGTATTATCCGTAAACCCAGAAAAAATGTAACATTTGTTTGTTGGGTAGGAACGAACAAAAAACAAACAGACAAACAAACACACATACACACACATACATATACATACACACAATGATGATGAGATACTCCAAGCGCTGCAAGTTTGTAATATTTGCGCATATTCAGTTGCCAGAATGGTATTGTGTATTGAGCGAACTTATGGAAACAGCATTGGTCAGTGAATTTTCATGCACCTCTTCGTCAAGTGCCGGTACGACTCGGAATACATTGCAACTTAATGAATGCACCTGCATGGATCATTCCACATCATGTAAGCTCACTTCTTACGAGGTTTTCAATAAGTGAATAGTAGGAAAAAAATGCCATAGAAATCTAAACAGCAGTCAACTTCTCTTCTGAATCCAAGACATAACTTCGGCATTTTATGGCGGTGTAATAGTGCAGATGGACCTTACTGGAGCATTTATTTGTCTCTTGAAACTTGATGCAAGATAAGAAGAAACATATGACAGAAGCTTACTGAAATTGTTGATTTCAATGGACAGTTAAATTGATAGGTTGGCTGCGGTATGATCTCAGCCAGTTTATAAAGCCGTGCTGTGCGAATTTTGATACCGAGATTGAATACCAGAACAACAGCAACTCGTTGACACCACTCAGAAAATTCATGAAAATTTTTTGCAATAAAATTTCATTTCATAAATTGCAGGTAATAATGGAAACGAAAAAGTTGTATGCTCACTGCAAGAATAAACACCACAAGATTTATTCAAAACTGCTGCACTTCAAGGTTTCGATTTGATTAACGAAATGCTAACTTCGAATTGCACAGCATCATGATAAATTATCGAAAAGGATTTGTTTCAGATATAAGCGGATCACTTTAAAAAAAAATAAAAAGGAAGAGAAGGCTATTGTTCTGTGGTGATAACTGATAATTAAGTGCACCGTAATGTCTCTTCAAATAAAACAAAATGAAATATACCCATCCAAACATCAAAAACTGTTTTGGTGACTTTGATTTTCTAATCTACAAAACGCTTAAAATCGAACCATTGGGACTGTCAACGTCATTGTCCAATTAAAAGTACAGTAAAGCTTATTTCTTTTCTTGCAATAAATTATTGTTTAAATTCCATAAATCCTCGTAAATAGGAAATTCCATAGCAACTCTCATATCGGAATTAGCAACAACTTAAGTAGTCGCGTATCTTTAATTGAACAAATTGACCTTTATGTATATATTTTCAAAGTTTCAAGTATTCCAAGTGCATTTTAAGCAGATGTTTTAGGAGAACTTCGGGGAGGGTTGTCGTCGTCGTCGCTAGGTTATAACCACGCCTGCTGCATGTGCGCTGATGGTTAAAAGACCAATGCTGCTGGAGAAAGATTCTGGGACTTGTTCTTTGCTGTAACTCCATTGCATTGATATTAGCCTTTTATACGATGTGGTACAATATCGCACTGAAACAATAACAAGGATGAAATGAACAATACACAATAAGTATTGAAGGATACTGAACGGTCTTATCCTTCATTCTGTTGAACTATCGTATTCCGCTTCTCTGCTGTTGTCAAATTGAGTATCTGACTATATGTCGTCTTTAATGATTCTCCGAGCTGGCGATTGAGTGATTGCTGCAGGAGCTGTCGGATTGAGCGAGTAACCACGAGTTTTTTGGATTTGTTTACTGCCCATCAGGATAACTAATTCCAGCTCCTTATATAATGGAATTTCAGACACATTGGCTTAACTACCAGACTAGAGGTTCTCTACAATGTTCAAACATTTATACATAAGTTCTTTGCCCAATTCCGACAAAAGCTTGATTAATAGATTGGGAAAGTTACAGCAAAG
>NW_018108191.1:484990-487250 GCF_000183805.2 Loa loa | reverse complement strand
GAAGAGAGTAAGGGATACAATGTACAGTCCAGTCCTTGGTTGAATGTTTGAAAAGGAAAATGATGACCTTCCAGTGATAGCCTTGAGTATATATACAATTTTAATTAACACGATGAGCATATTTGGGGGCGTGGTTTATGACAAACATCACAAAAAACTGTCAAAATCCGATTCCAACGAGAGGCTCTGTTTGCAACATCAAGCACTGCAATTAAGATCGGTTCTTAGACAAAGAAATTTAGCTTATGAGTGTGCTTTGTTTCGTAAAAAAAAAGATGTTAACTTAAATAAAGATAACAAAGAAAAACGCATGAGACAATGAATTTGAGGAATGTAAAATTGGTTGAATGATTCATGACATTGCTACAATTTGTGTGATTGATTTGTACATTAGTTTATTTAATCATTTTATTTCATTTGGAGCTTCGCGATATTCAAAATTCGCGACAACTGATGACTCCAGCCTGTGTGAGAACAGCAACATTGGATAAGTGGTCCAACCAGTGGGTTTTAGGATTATGAAGGCGTGCTGCTGAAAGCATTCGAATGGTGGCGGTAGATAACCATGATTTAGATCCATATAATAAAATAGACAGCAAAGTGGTTTTATAAACAGTAATCTTAGTATTTCTCTTCAGGTGTTTATATTAGATTATTTTACGGAGTTTTCCGAAAGTTCTGTATGCCTTTACTAATCTGTTGTCAATCTCTTTGTCGATCTTGACGTCGGAAGGAATTATGCTGCCCAAACAGCCAAACTGCTGGATTGATTTAAGCACTGATTCGCCTATGGTCATGCAAGGATGAAAGCGATCGTCCTGTGGTGCAGGCTGGTAGAGAACTCCTGTTTTCTTCAAGCTTACTTCTAGTCTAAAAAGTTCTATGACTTCTGCAAAAGAGGATGTTAGACGCTGCAAAGTTGCTTCTGTGTGAGCGATGAGTGCGACATCATCGGCAAAAAGAACCCCTCGAAACGTGGTAATTTAGAGTCTTGATGGGGACCTTCAGTCGCCTTAGGTTGAATGGGCTTACATCGGTACGATATCGGATGTAGATGGCATTTTTTTCATGTGGATCTGCCATGGCTCTTTGGAGCATCATGCTGAAGTAGATTGTGAACAGAGTTGGTGCAGTGAACTTGTTTCACTCCATTAAGGAAAGACTTTGAGAATGCATCGCCATAACTGACTTGGTGGTGTGGATTCTTACGTAAATAGCATGATCATTTTCAGAAACTTAGAAAGACATTCTAACCGTTCCAAGATCTGCTATAGAACTTTTCTGCTTACAGTGTTAAAGATTTTGGTGAGGTCTACGAAGGTTAGATAAAGACCTTTGTTCTGTTCCCTGCATTTCTCTTGTAGTTGTTTGAGAACAAATACCATATCTGTGGTATTCCTATTTGCCCTCAAGTCACTTTGGCTTTCAGGGATATAGCGGGTACCAATCTATTCAGAAGTATTCTTTCAAAGATTTTACCAGCAACAGAGAGCAGATTAATACCTCGGTAATTTGAGCAGTTTGATTTTACTTCTTAATGAGGCGATAATTATTGCATCACGGTGATCTGGTGGAAGTTCGCTTTTTTTCTAACATCGCAGAACGAGCTCGTGAAACTTAGCGGGAAGTGTTTAACCTCCCTGTTTCCATATCTCAGGTAGGATATCATCAATCCCAGCTGCCTTGCCAGTTTTCACCTGGGGTATGGCCTTGAGCGTTTCTATCGCACTCGAAGTTATATCCAATTCGCTTTTCACTGGTTGTTGTGTAATGTGTTGAATTACTGAGCCTTGGCCTGCACGGTTGGCACTAAAAAGAGTCTGGAAGTGTCCAGACCATCGATCCAGGATAGAGTTTTTGTTAGTCAGAAGCGTTTGGCCATCTGCGCTAAGTAGAGAACTTTTGATGTGATTTATGGGTTTGTTTATACGTAGTTTTAGAGCCTAGTAGAATCTTCTGTAGACATCCGAATCTGAGCACAGATGAATATTTCCTGCTCATTACTTTCATCAAACCAGTCTTTATTTTTTTGCAGGGAACCCTAAGGATTCCACGGAAGACTGTAAGATGCTGGTTTTAATATGTTGCCGAAATACTTTAGGAGAGGGATCTGTAGAGTGATTTTGAAATCTGGTTTGAATATTCATTGGAAGTTATTTCCCACAGAGTATTTGGAAATTATTAACTTTTGAGTCTCCTTCTTGGAATTCTACCTCTCTCAGGTTTGGATTTAAAGCCCAGGTTGAGTTTACATCGTACA
>NW_018108191.1:478438-484749 GCF_000183805.2 Loa loa | reverse complement strand
ATCTGAGCACAGATGAATATTTCCTGCTCATTACTTTCATCAAACCAGTCTTTATTTTTTTTGCAGGGAACCCTAAGGATTCCACGGAAGACTGTAAGATGCTGGTTTTAATATGTTGCCGAAATACTTTAGGAGAGGGATCTGTAGAGTGATTTTGAAATCTGGTTTGAATATTCATTGGAAGTTATTTCCCACAGAGTATTTGGAAATTATTAACTTTGAGTCTCCTTCTTGGAATTCTACCTCTCTCAGGTTTGGATTTAAAGCCCAGGTTGAGTTTACATCGTACAAAGGGTGGTCTGTTCGTCGTTCTGCACTGGACATCACATGAGTTCTCTGACACACTAAGACAGAGTCAGTGATATGCCAGTGCTGGGATCGAGGATGCATGTAGATTGTCTTCAAACTGTGTCTCTCCTGAAAGATAGTGTTTATGATGGTGAGTTGCTGCTCTGCACAAAACTCTAGCAGAAATCGTCCGTTGTAGTTGTAGTTTCCAATGCCATGCTTGCCTAATACACCTTTCCAGGCTTCGAAATTCCTGCAACTCTAGTATTTGAAGTCACCAAGGATTATGACTGTTTCATTCGGAGGAACTTTTTGGATAAAACGGCGTAGGTCGGTATAGAATCCTACTTTTTCCATAGGGTTAGCTTGCAGAGTTGGATCATACATGCTGAAAAAAAACTTGTTGCTTATTGTATAGTGGGAGGGGTAAGGAGATAACACGCTCGGAATGACCTGTTGGCAGATTTTCGAGTTTGAAGGCGATGGAATTTTTAACCATGGAGCCAACTCAGGTTGGCCAACGAAAGGTGACTTACGGTTCGGGCCTTCCTGATTATTAGAGTGCATAACCGGAACATGTTCATTGAAACTACCGTCTTCATGAAGACGAATTTCACTGACAGCAGCAATGTTGATGTTGAATCGTGATAGTTCCTGACCAACTAGAGCAGATTAATGCTCAAGACGTCCATTATTCGCATTATCAAGCACAGTTTTGATGTTCCAACACGTGAGTGCTAATTTGTGCACATCTTTGGGATTTGGTGTATGCCTTTGTCTTTTTGTCTTTGTTCGACCGCGTCAGAGGATGACTGTTGGCCGCACCCAAGCGGGTGGAGATGGAGATCAGCTTTGGTTAGGGCATCTTTTCCAGGGTCCTCTCCGCATGGAGCAAGCAGTGCTCTCCATGGAAAAGGCTGCTTGATCGTACAGGATGTTTCCGAACAAGGCTGTCATCATCATCATCCTTCTCTTAGATGGATGGTCTTACAGGATTAAAAAACCTCTTCTGTCCAGATTTGGTATCAAAGTTGTCCTTTTCCTAGTATAGTTGTCGGGAGGCTAGTGAGTCCATCCTGCCCCTGGACACACTTTCTCTGACCCTTCAGTTGAGACTTTTCCGATGTAGAAGACCCTATCGGAGGTATGCCACGCCAGCACAGCTCGCAACCTTGTTAGGGTATATGAGCTTCTTCGTGATAAAGTGTCAGTAAAGAAGTGCCTTGAATGTTATATTTTGCTTGGTTCTCACAACGATTGATTGCTATCAGTAATTACTGCTTTATGTTAGGAAAAGGTTAAAGGTATGTGATATAGTTCAGCGAACGATGAGTCTGTTGGGGTAGTGCGGGACTTGGAGGAGTGAGGTGGTGGTCTTTATCTAAACGGCAAAAGAAATCGAAGCAAAGCGGGCTACAGGGAGCGGAAATATGGGTCAAGTTGTACTTTACGTGTACTGAAGCTCATTCCGGTTTATCATTAACTTTTATCTGATATGATGTGTGTTCTAGTGGATGTTTATTGCTTTCTTTTGAGTTGAATTTCCTCCCTGAGGGACTGGTTTACGATTTGCTGTATGGTATACAACCATAAATTTCCTTACTATTTTTGTTAATAATGATAGGAAATGAGAAGTCTTTCCCTTAAGAAGGAGGAAATCAGACATCTGGCAAGTGTTTCTCCGTGGAAACTGAGTTGGTTTCCACCTTTCTGTATGATGCTCTTACATATCGTATTGATGATTCCATGAAATGTATGTGCATTGCTACGTTCCGTAGACTGACTGATCTCAGAACTACCGATGTTCTAAGTCGGAAAGAATGTAAAAGATGAGAGAATTATCTTGGTCGGTTGTATTAGTGAGCGTCTACTGTGTATTCTGAAAATACATGGCAGGATGGACTGAGAAAGAATAATCGTCCGAACTGATAAAATTTCACGAATTAAATTGGGGACAATTCTACTCTGAGATTTTCGTTCACCGCACCGTTTTACTCTCTCTTTTCCGTTTTACTGTATGTCAGTTTGCTATAATCTGCTGTAAAGCCTTTGTTGCAGCACTCTCAATCATGGTTATTACACAGTCTGTGCAGGTATTTGGAAGAAAGAAAACCGCTACTGCTGTTGCTTATTGTAAGAAAGGGCACGGTCTTATCAAGGTATTCCTATTGTTTGCAGTTAACTGTTAGTCTGTTCGGATTCGATGATTATTTGGTTTATTTGGCTGAAAAGATAATGTAATATTACGTGGAATTTCTCAACTTCCACTACAGTGAAAGGTTTTTTCCACTGCCTCCTGATCACCCGTTGTTTCAGGTAAATGGTCGTCCTTTGGAGCATATACAGCCGGAAATTTTGCGTATCAAACTTCAGGTATACGGTAGGGGAACAGAGAAGTTTTTAGACTCCATCATTAGTTTACTCATAGTGTTCGAACTGTGAGCAGCTGAGCATTTGAACTTTTCTTATCTCTGCCTGTTATTTCTACACCCTTTATTTGTGATTTATTTGGCAACTGTTTGCTACAGTTTAATGTTTTTAAAAAAAAATTTTTCCAGGAGCCACTATTAATATTGGGCAAGGAACGATATCAAGATGTAGATATAAGAGTAAGGGTAAAAGGTGGTGGACATGTCGCTCAGGTTATTTTCATTCTCATTTTTCTGAGGTAGAAGAGAGTAGATTCGTGAGTATTACCTGACGTGTAATATTGAATGTTGAACTCCTGATTTCTTGTGAATTCATGATCACATAAGCTTGTTCGTTTTGACGACTTATGTGACCTCATCGAAGTACAAGTAGACTTCCTAAACTACGTTTGTCTTTGGGGCGTTTTGAAACCTGTCATTTCTGTCACGGCCTCGTTCTTTTTCAAGCTTGAACTTCAAGTATAACACCACTACATACTCCAGTCCAAAGTATAACACTATACTCCGAGTATAACACCACTACAATTTTTATGCAGTGTGGGTGTTTTTACCTGTAAGGAAGGATAAATGTGGTTTTCATCCTTGTACTTCCATTTTATGTCACATGCATTGCAGCTTGGGATGCAATAAAAGAAGTGTAAGAAAAGGATGATTTCACAGCATTTTGCTATTATTTTACTTATGTTTGTCAGTGAATAATATGAATGAGTTATATAATTTTCACATCAGTTCCGATGAATGAAGCATACTATGTTTGCAGATTTATGCTGTCCGACAAGCTTTAGCGAAAGCCATTGTTGCTTATTACCAGAAGTTCGTCGATGAACAAAGTAAGAAAGAGCTTAAAGAACAGTTGGTATCGTATGATCGTAATTTATTGGTGGCAGATCCGCGACGCCGGGAACCGAAAAAGTTCGGTGGCCCTGGTGCAAGGGCTCGTTACCAGAAATCATACCGTTAAAAATGGATTTTGTTCTCTTACTTCACTTTTTTTGCAATGAATAAATTGTTGGACATTTGTAATTTGTCGCGTGGGTGTGTACATAACAATTGGCTTTGTTCCTGGTTTCACAAAAGTTGTAAATCAGATTAACTCATTCGGTGTTCATCTGGAGTATAGGGTGTGACGCCGATTTTCTTCAGTCGGGACAAAAACTGAGGGTTCTTTCTGCTTCTTTAGTTGGTAGTACCTCAAACTTGGGTAATTAAACCTTTTACTACGATAAATTTATTAATACAACAACGAACTTGCAAATATGACATTGATACAACAAATTAATAACGAATATACAAGAACAAAAAAGACAAATCACACCCGATACTTTATATCCAACCGACCTCAATGAAACACATTTGAAAAAATGGATTAGTGCCGAGGATCCTCCGCTTCTTCGACTGGGAGGGTCCTTATACCGTTTTATGATTACAGGAATTAGCACCCTTATGGAGCACCCATTGATGTTGGGTTATTTGTTAGAGCAAATGTAAGACGATATAAGCATGTAAAGCAAAAATGTCTGGCTTTCAGAAAAAAAGATTATTGTCCCTTTGTTTCTACTCGCGATATCAGCGACAGACTGGTCATGACACAAGATTACTGTA
Source organism: Loa loa (assembly GCF_000183805.2). Classification (NCBI taxonomy): domain Eukaryota; kingdom Metazoa; phylum Nematoda; class Chromadorea; order Rhabditida; family Onchocercidae; genus Loa; species Loa loa. The sequence goes on along the minus strand of NW_018108191.1, from coordinate 480,430 downwards.
GGAGAGCGAACAATAAGAAACGTAAGAAAGACCATTTGACTATAACAGACTGAAAACCAAAGTAACAGAAAGATGGGAGGGTAGTATAAAAATGTAAAAATTTATAAAAATTTGAAAGAAAATTTGAACCCTCTTAGGTATTTGAATCTCACTAGGTAGTGAATTTCAGAGTCGACGAAAGATTTCAGAATCAAAGAAATTTCAGAAATTGAATCCATTGGGACTCCGTCGGGTAACGTATCCAAAAGCAGTTTTGAGAAAGTTTACCGGATGTAATTGCACTAACCAAAATGATTGAATGCAACTAATTATACGGGGTGGATTTAGATTGAAAGGTTCATGGAGTAGGAGGAAGAAACCGGTCAATACTGGATTAGTTTTGAATAATTTGGGGCTGGAATCAGTTTGTTACTTTCTGATGCGGCGGTTGATCACCTTCACAAAGCACACCACTTTACTTTCCTGGAAAGTGAATGAAATGAACATTGTTAATAAACGAGAAACAAATTCTTGATATCGATAGAGATGTAATAGTTGTCGTGAGAAAATAAAAGAAAGGGAGTTAAGAAGGTGAGGTAGATTGTTATTGTTCGTTGTAGAAGCTGTTATAATTTTAAAGAATGACTTACAGTGTATTGGTTCGTTTTGTGTTCGAAACGTACAACAGATTATCCTTTATTATCGTCTGGATACCAAATACAGTAAAGATAGGTTCAAATAATTCCAATTACAATAGAATGACTTCCAGGGTAAAGCCAGTAGAATAATGAGATTTTGTAAGGATTAGTAGATTGGGAGAGATAAATGAAGAGCGTTTGTGTGAACCTGAGTGTCGACAGATGGGATTTTTGCAACAATGAATAATTCTTAGGTTTTCTTATGTTTATATAAGGAGTGTGTAAGGAGAAAGGAAAGAAATACGATGCTTAACAGATATTTAGAAATAAACATGTTGGATATAAACATATTTATAAGATTAGATATTTCTACAGTATGCCCATCCATGTTTATAAGATTCGTTGTCATCCAGATGTGCGCAAATCTCAACATCAGATAAAGCTTCTTTAGACGATTTGAAGATTAGATAGTTGACTCATGACCTTAGGCATGAGAGAGAAAAAACAGATGTAAATGGAAACTATTTGAATGAATAATTTCATGATACAATTATTTCGGTTTTTACGACAATAGTAACTTTTGTTAATTCCAAAAACACTGTAAATTAGATTTCGTTGGACAGAGTTTTTTTAGTTATTTACAGTCTCGTCAACATTGCTAAGGCCAATCACTATAAGCACATAGGCCTTTCTTTGAGTTAGAAATTATATCTTCAACTCTTTTTTAATTACAAATGAGTTGTACATCGTAAAATACGAATTTCATTCGCCGTTCGTCTCATAATGGTTTGCAGGATAAAACTGTAAGCGGAATCGCATATTTAGCCTACGTGGATAGGCGGAGTGCATCACACGCTTAGCTACTACATATCTATGGGCCTCTAGGGGCTTCAATGGTCGTCACATAGTCTGATACATTTAACATTCATTTCAGGCTGGTACCATGAACTGGATGCAGTGTAATCATCGGAAGCAACTACACGTGGATCGTTTCAGCAAACAACGAAAGGTTCTGTAGAGCATTACGTAAGAAATAACAGGACATTCATTCCATCATTCCATCATACTGCCTTTTGGACAACGATATACACTGACCGATCAGCTACTTCTAAAAATATTCAAGAGTTTTGAAACACTTACATCCTTCAGTCAGTCAAGAACATTTAAGAAGCAACTACTGCCACTTTGGAATGATGAAGGACACGCTGATCGGGAAGCGGAACTCGGCATCTCTAAATAATCTCCTGCCCCATTTATAATTTAGTACCACAAACTCACTTGCATCAGATATTGAGGGGGTTGCCATCAAGCAGAAATTTGGTGCCATCAAACTCCTGTTTGACTTTGAAACTTTGAAACGTATACTTTTTAGTAT
>NW_018108191.1:475741-477841 GCF_000183805.2 Loa loa | reverse complement strand
TAAATGAAGCATTTAGTGCGAAAGTGTTTGTCCGGAGGTCGATTTGTCTTGTGAATACGCAACAGTAAGGGATATTAACCTTTATCGTGAGAAGAGATTGATAAAAATCCGCCAATGTCCGTAGAAGCGAAGAATAAACAGAAGAAGAAGCCGATCACCTTCGAAGAGGAGAGCAGCTCCAAGCCTTCTCGCCCGGATTTTGGACCGAGGTTATATATGTTAAGAAATGGGAGTGGTTTACATGAAGAATTCAAGTATCGGAAACACACCGAATATGGTACAAGCATTATAACAAGATTAAACAGAATGATTGACATGGGAAATTAAGGGTTTAAACATAAAAATGCAAATTAGTTAGATAACAACAAAAAAGTGTGGGAAACAATTTTAAGGAATGTAGATATGGTAAGAGTGATTCATAGCATCATTAGCATTAATTTACAATGTGAATGAATTTATTTGAGGTTTCGTTTTCACGACATTGATAATGTAAGCTGAAGTGGAACTTCTGAACTTCTCGAATGGAAGGAAAACTTTTAACGAAGAAAAATAAGCTCGAAGCCAGGTGCCGTCCAGCAACACTACTAATTATACAAATTATGATGTACAAATAATGCACGACGAAGTGCTCCTTGCGGAAAGTTACTTCCGGAAGGCCAAAAAACCAGTAGTACTTATGTGAATATACTGATTTCCGCTTATATTTTCGGGTGAATTCTGATTAAAAATTATTAAATTCCTGGGCAAAATTCTCACAAAATAGGTGCATATCGTGTTGACAGTGCACTGTGACAGTAGAAGGGAACATCAAAACACATTATCAATAGAAAGACAGCAGATACATTGCGTAATGCTTCAGATTTGACTAGGATATACTACCTTGGGATGTGTATGTGGTATATTTTCCTGTGTATATCTTCATATTTTCCTATGGGATGTGATGTAACAAGCAAAGAAGAGACAGGATAAGCCATACGTCTGTAATTCTATTACGTGCAGCAAAAGTTCACACCCGCTGCAAATAGCTATAGATAGGTGAGCTGGGAAATCAACATACAACGGGCGTGAACTTCTGTACACATTCCATTACTTAATAGAATTAGAAAAAAATTAATCGAACGTTCACATACATATCTCGTCTTGTCTCTTCGACCAATTGTTATGTCGCATGACAGGGAAAAATTTCCTTCGAGAAAAAATTAGAAATGAACGTCATTGGTCGTTACTTCTTTGAGGACGTATCTGCAACTGTTCAATCAGAGCAGACATGATCGAACCTGAACAACTTCAAGCGAATCCTTTAAGTGAGTCCTAGGAGATCCTAGTTCCGCTCCAGTCAATCAGATATTCATTCCTTTATGTCTAACGGTAATACACAACTAGTAGTTCCGGCTGAAGAGTTTGATCCAGTAAGTGCAGCCAACTTTCATATCGTTGAGATTGTTGAAGTAGCTGAAGACTCAATCATTCGTTGCAGCAAATATGACTTCTAAAAAGAAATATCGAGAGGGAATCTATGGAGAAGCATCGAGAACTCAAGGTCTCTTCTCCTTTCACTCCTATCATGGATTTTTAGCTCTGCTTATAAGTTTAGCTATAGTGATTGGCCATTAAAAAAAACAAAGGAAACGTCCACATGCCGGGACGTAACTGCCGAAATAACAGCATCCGTTTTTGCAGTTTGTAAAAAAAATTTCTTTGACTATGCTATTATTTTTATATGTATCCTTTCGGCTATACTATTTTTATGTGTGAGTGCATATTCATCGACTTTATGGCCGAAAACGGATTACGAATATCGCAGTAAGTCCCTATAAGTCCGTGAGAAACTCCTACAATATGGGTTTTGACGAGGGACCTTGGAGTCAGTGAATAAAGGAAACTATCTGTTACGAAATCTAGTTCAAAACCACTGTACACACAATAAATATATATATATTTTAATGCTAAGAGTGACTTCGTGAGATTCAGTCAATCAGTGAAATTTCCAAGCAGCAAACAGAGGTAACAAATGGATAAACATATATATATATATATATATATATATATATATATATATATATATATATATATATATATATATATATATATATATATATA
>NW_018108191.1:472294-475191 GCF_000183805.2 Loa loa | reverse complement strand
TAATATATATATATATATATATATATATATATATATATATATATATATATATATATATATATATATATATATATATGAATAAATGAAATTGAAAGTTAAAAACATATATTCTTAAATTTCAAACCGGTGAAATTTTAAAACAGAAGCAATTCCGTCACAAATCCATAAAGGTGACAAAAATATTTCCAGAATGGAATGGCATCCTATAGATCTGTACAATAAAGCGAGCGATCTATGCGGGAAAGTTTCACCTTTAAAGGTATCTAAACACATTTTATAGGCGAAGATAAATTAACAGTGATGTTCTAAAATCTAATTATCGAATTCAAATGAACAAGTCGTTACATAAAGAAGGAATACGGGCAAATATCTGTGTACAGCAGGTCAAAATAAAAAGAACAAAATAACAAATAGTTGATACGGTTTTGATGAAAGCGCATAGAAATGCACCACTAAACCTGAAAAATGCATTACTTCACCAACAGCAAAATAGTACTGGAACTTCTTACTATGTATTACTTACAATAATAAATATTACAATTGAAATCCCGAAATTCTATAAAATATTATGGTGAAATAAAAATCAATCGGTTCAAACAATGTTGGCATCCCCATCTTCATCCTCTTCAAAATCGTTATGAAATTCGAAGCCAACACTTGGCTCATCTATTTCTTCAATAAGAAATCTATTCAATTCTTGCTCGAATTCGAGAAAGTTTTCATCGTCATTCACTATCAGTACTTGTGCCTCATCATTAGCATCATCAGGCATTACCCAAAATTCCGCTTCCTCGCCAAAGTTGAACCTTGGATCTAACTGAAAAATCACAGCTCCTCTCAAGTCGTTTATCCAATCCAACACTAATGAATATTTGAAAATGGCGAACATGAAGCCACAAACATTTCTTTTTTTTGATCAAAATGATCACGTAGCAAAAAATCATAATGCTATACAGGATTAACTTTTGAAGAACTTACCAACAGCGCCGGATGTTCTCTCTCAATAAATTCACGAACAAAAGGATCATTTTCCATTTCCGCCAACAATTCATGCACATCGGCACCTGATCCACCATGCTCTGCATCCATATGAGCATAAATTTCTTTGCTTTCTACAGCCTGTAAAGTCCATGTCGAATATGGAGAGAAAATGACCAAATAAAGAGCAAATCCATGTTTCCGGAACAAACACATATGAGCATATGACAACCCACAGAAAACATGCAAATCCAGCAAAAATGTTGTTTGCATCGCGAGCACTGCATGTGATTGCATCCTCCGAACTTTTCAATGATAGTCTGGCAGTTTACATTTGGGCATATTCGTCGTCTTGTCTGATCTTCTCTAAACTGATGTATTATCGGTAGCTATAAGAATCTTTTTTAGGACCAAACACAGTCAACAAATATTTGACAAAAAGCATAAAGATCATTTGTATCGTAAGATTTTCACTGCAAATCACCAATCTATAAGTATGTATTTGATACCTTCAGGCAGTAGTGGCAAAACTGCACATCGGGGAAGATTAAGTACCGATCTCTTGAAAGGAACTCATAAAAGAGCACCATAACGCCCGTTGTGAAGTTCCACTTATCATCATGTTATTGGTAATTACAACTAGATTCTTTTCATTCTGTCAATTTACACATTTTCTGCCAAGTTTTATTGCCTGACTTGACAGTAATACCTCATCATTTAATTTCCGTTTGAAATACCACCTCACCTCCAAATATGTTTAAAGATTAGAACATTCCGAAATTACAAATCTGCCTTAGCATATAAAGAAAAATACCCATGAAAGCCACAAAATTAGAGTAAGCAAAGTAAAATGCGAAATGAAACGTACCTTATCCATTTCTTCACTGATTCATCAGCGTTTACTCTTATCCTTGCGTATTCCTCACATGTCATTGATTCATGTTTCTCCTTTCCACATCTAGTGCACTGTATACGACCACACAATCTACATTGGCCCAAACCAGCATCGGTTGTGACCTTAAAACTGTTAAAATAATCTAAAAAATTTGTAACAGCGTAACAGCTTGTGATAAAAAACCAAAAGGAATGTAAATAACTAACATGATGCAATCCTCGACAATCAGGAGTGAGGCAATGTTTATAGAGATGTTCGTGACGTTCAATGAAACAAGCCAAAGATGCATCTGATAATAACTGCAACCTTTGAGGGTCTTCATCTTTATTGCGATCTATGTCTCCAAGCACAAGAACTTCCAAATCTAACCACGTGAATGGTTTCTCACAAGCAACACAAACGATCGGAAAATCACGCGCTTCAATTGATGTTTTCAGCTGAATGAATTGAGCATATAAAAGGAGATTAAATGAGATGCAATAATCCTCAACAGGAATAAGTGAAGATTTAAAACGCATCCCTAATATTCGAATTATAATAAATATCACACTGGTTGAAAGTTATAATAACTGATAAACTTCAAAATATATAAAGCAAAAGATGAAAAAAGATAGTATGAAAAACAATTCAAAAAAGCTAAATGACAGTGCTGTATTGCTACTTTTCACAATTAAGATCTAACAAACATGGAACGTGTTACGAAGAATTAATTTCGAGATACTCGGAAAACAATTTACTTGCATATTTAAACACGATTTGCAGGCATAATGTCCACATGCTTCCAGACAATAGTTTTCCAAATCTGCAGCACAAAGGCAAACAACACATTCTGGTACCCCAATTTTACCGGAAGTAGTTACTGAAGAATCTCCCGACTGAATGCTGTCAGAAATAGAACGCAAGTTCTCGCATGCTCAAGCATTTTGACCTTACTCCATAAATTTATTCTCAAAGTATTTCATTAGTGGCTATTAATTATGCGTTGAGAATTTGTCTTACTCGCTATTTCCGCCTATATATAAAA
>NW_018108191.1:467795-472135 GCF_000183805.2 Loa loa | reverse complement strand
CGCGCTTCAATTGATGTTTTCAGCTGAATGAATTGAGCATATAAAAGGAGATTAAATGAGATGCAATAATCCTCAACAGGAATAAGTGAAGATTTAAAACGCATCCCTAATATTCGAATTATAATAAATATCACACTGGTTGAAAAGTTATAACAAACTGAATAAACTTCAAAATATATAAAGCAAAAGATGAAAAAAGATAGTATGAAAAACAATTCAAAAAAGCTAAATGACAGTGCTGTATTGCTACTTTTCACAATTAAGATCTAACAAACATGGAACGTGTTACGAAGAATTAATTTCGAGATACTCGGAAAACAATTTACTTGCATATTTAAACACGATTTGCAGGCATAATGTCCACATGCTTCCAGACAATAGTTTTCCAAATCTGCAGCACAAAGGCAAACAACACATTCTGGTACCCCAATTTTACCGGAAGTAGTTACTGAAGAATCTCCCGACTGAATGCTGTCAGAAATAGAACGCAACATCTTCTGAAATGACATTATAACAGATTCCGTTCACATCATTTTCAAATGATGAGTTTTTTCTCAGGGCAAAAATTGAATTCCTGCAAATAAATTGAAATAGATCAGAAAACACACGACCCAGAATTAATTTACATCCAAATTTGATAAATTCATGAAAGCGAATGCATGAATATTTTAAAGTTCTTGATTCCAACAATTTTCTTCACTGCTCTAAAAAATTATTAGTTTCCGTTTGTAAAAGCTGAAATTTTTTTAAACAACTGACTAAAAGCTCTTGGAATTGCGCTTGTTTGCCAACAAATAATAGCTCGCGCTTGGCAATGTTAGCATCTAAATGTAAGCCACAACCGAACTGCTTTTCCAGTGAATGAAGATCATAACTATTTTGAGCCAAAAGAGCTTTCAATGTTCCTGGTTGATAATTTGGTGGCTGTAGAATTAAAATCTGACTAATGTCTGCATCCAACCTAGAGCATATACAATCAAAATAAGCAAAGGAAAATTTGTAAAATACAAAATTTGAAGAGATATAATAATTAATTTAGATGAAATTCCGTATGAAACAATTGTTTCCAGAGACCAGTATTTCAACTTCTATTATGTATAATACTATTCTATTGTAACACCATAAAAAAAATTTTGTAGAAGTAAAGAAAAGCAGAATATGTTAAAAGTTGATTACCATTCTCGTAAGAAACGCTTGATTTCCATTTTAGCTTTTTCGACATTCGAAACACTTCCTTGGATCTTCACTTCCATTTTATAAGGCGATGTGTTCAGGAATACTATACATCTTTGTGATAAATCGTGGAGAAAATCCCGACCAACCTTAAAAAACTACACTCCGATCATCTCAATATTTTTGATGACAGAGTTATTTTCACTGTATTCATGCCATCCTCAACAGTTCATATTATAATACATGTAATCCAAAAGTATTTGCACTGATGTATGATGTTTCCAATAGCTCTTTGATTTAGGAAATTGCATCATAACTATTTTTCAATTCAGAGAAAACAAATGTAGATCACTTATTTTGTTAACAGTTGATGACAGGGTAATTTATCGCCGTCCACTCTCTCGCCATCTCTACATTTGATCGTATACCCGTCGATTACCTTGTCAATTGCAGCTTTAACTTTGTTTACGGAACTAAAATGGATAGGTGTTGGCATGCAGCGTGATCTTGCAAAATGAAAAATATATATCGTAAAAACAACATAATTCGTCAAAAAATCAAAACAACGAGGGACTTGCTCGAAGTTTTCTCCAGAAATGAAGAGATGGTACAGTTTGCTGTATGTGTCACTGCGGTAATTAAAATCAATATCCTTATGATCGATTATTTCATAAATATCCCTCAAATCATCGAAAATGGCATTGAAAAGAATTCTCGGGACTTTTATTTGGTAATGAAACATCTCTTGTATATAGGCCTGAAATAACAGAGATGATTCCGTCAATATTTCTAATTTAACATAAATACTACTGACCAAGGATTCTAAAAAGTGTGGTTATCTCATAAAGCTATAATGTTTCACATCTGAAGAGCTCAGATTAATTATAGCTACTTACTGTGTACTACACCTTAACAACATGCAAATTATTGTGCTGACGTTCTAATGATTGTGCTAATTGAACAGCCAGAATGGTTTAAAAAAAGAAATAGAAAAAAATTGAGGGAGCGAACTTCGTGCATGTGGTTTACCGGTCCCATTTCCAAAGTTAGGCCATTTTTCGCTGCTTCTTTCAATGCATGACCCACATGTATCCCAATATTCATATCACTGAAGAGAACAAATGCCAAAAATTCAATGTCATTACTATGCTTTGGTGCGCGTATCTTAACCTCGAATGGATAACCATTACCGTCTACTGAAAAATGAATATCATTACTCAAACGATGAACGTTACCTTCACTCACGAATGCACATAAAAAATTAACATGTACTGCAATGTACAATAATCAGGAAAACGAGTGGTGATACATGTGCTACTATTTTAGTGAAATAGAAAAGAAAAATGCATAGTTCTAATTTTTCAAATATATCAAACACCAAATCTTATGAATTTGGTAAAAATTTTCTTTTCTAATAAAGAGAATTATTTTTGATTAATATAATCGTCATGTTTCAGTCTATTCAAAAGAAGCATCACAGTGGTACCTGCATTCTTCGCTACTCTTATAATATGGTCAGAGATTCGTTGGGAATGCTTCTCCAAATCCCTGAAAAAACAAAAATCATCTTCGAAAAACCATAAAAAAAACACTAACGAAATTGTATAACTATAGCAGATCAGAGGTATGTTTAATACCTCTTGTCTTCAACAGGGTAATTCTTCTTTCGTACCACATATACTTCATCAAATTCTATATCATAAGCATCCAATACCGGCCCCAAAATATGAAGCAATCGTTTGTTATTAATATCCAGTGGAAGAGACTGCAGTTTTACCTAAAACAAAAGGATTCGAAAATCACATGAAGACAGTATTCCAAAGAATACTGTTTCATGCAGCAGAAATAATAAAATTACAAATATTCTTCGAATTAAAAGCATACCTTGTACAAATCGTCGACACTTATATTCGGATTTCTCGTCTACAAAAACAGCAATTATTGGACAAATGATTAATAAATGAGCGGAAAAGACCAGGATACTTACCATAAAATCTTCTGACACAAGTGAAGGTTGAAAATGTCCGAAATGTTCTGAAATCACATTGAAAGCGTACATTCGCTGGTCGAAATCACGAGACTTCAACTGAAAAAAGATGCAACAGATGTTGTAGATATTACTTTAAATCTATTTGATGTAATCAACTTAAATAATTTTCTCTAATCAAAAGAGTTTGAGAGAGTAGTTAAAATATTTTGATTGGAAATGCCTTTGAACAGTAAGTAGCGTAGATTAGAACCGAAATTGAACTACCTAAATCATTTATTAAAACATAATCGCAGCTAAGAATAACAACATTAATACGCAAGTAACCTTTATTTCACCATAGCCACAGCTGGGTCTACGCCACCATCTAATCAGTAATCGGTAAGCAGATGGATGAAAAAAATTGCCTCCTGTATCCAGATATTTTTGTCCAAAGCGAGGCTGAAGTAAAATTTCAATCAATTAATTAAAAGGCAACGTATTGAGAGAACTTGGTAACAGCTACATGAACAACGATCTGATCGAATAGCAACGTACTGGTATTTAAATTGTCAAAAAAGTTCGAAAATGAGCAAATAAAAACGAACTTCAATATTAAAATCGCAATGATTTTCAATATTATAGATAAAAGCACGCTTTGCAACTTCCTTATTTTCCATTCTAATTAAGCACGAATGTCCAGTTTTCTTCTGATACTCTTCTCCAAAGGTCACGAATTCCGTGATTTTCCCAAACTAAGAATGAATTTCGTTATAGGCAGATGTAATTCTCTTACTCAGTAGTGAATTTTACAAAACGAATATCGCACACTATGAAAAGGAGCGTAGCGACAGCAGATCTTTTCTGCAAACCGCTAGAATATTATCTTAGCTTATTGAAGTAGCTTTTTCAATTTGTTGAAGAACAAACCTTGCCGAAATACTCTTCTAACTTATTTTTACACGCATCATCATCTATCCAATTAATGTCACTTCTTTCAATATACATACTGCAGAATTCACCAGGCATTAGAATCTCCAGCGGTTTACCGCCACCAGACATGTGCAACTAGAATTGAGAATCTATACAATTTACTTTCTACTTGGAGTTGAATGTGCTACAACCATATAACATTGAAATATTCCCCTTAAAGTTAGTTCTTTAGAGCTATGAGAAAAAAAAAAAAAAAAAAACAAAAAAA
>NW_018108191.1:465326-466967 GCF_000183805.2 Loa loa | reverse complement strand
AAAAAAAAACACTGACTACATAATCTGCGTGCAATATCGGCACTTCTCTCGTTTTTCTGCATAATACATTTGTTTTTTCTTCAATAACCCGTTCAATAAATGACTTTAACTGAAAATACAGCTAAAGTCAAAAACATTCTGACAGATCCTAGAGCAAAAATTTATACTTCAGGAAACTTATAGCATCATTTTCCAAATTACCACGGAGTACTGGCATCATAATTATCTAATAAAAATATTTTATTTATCAAATAAAAAATTCCATACCTTCGGAAGACTTTTAACTGGAACATAAATCTGAAGTCTACGGTATGGATCATCTCGTCTCGTCTTTCCAATACATTCCACTCCCACCTAAATAAAATTTACTGCAACGGCGAAGATTTCTGTCACTGATTAACTTGATTCAACTCTATTCTAATACTACGACTCAAATAAGAAAATCTTTTGTATTCCTTTTAACAACAAAATTTTAACAATAAATAGACAAAAAAGTGTCCTATCTGTCAACTTCTATTTCAGATGAAAGTTGGGGATGCTCTGTGCTCCTTCTTTGAAGTAAAACTTTTAAATACATAAGATACCTCCTGTTGAAGAATACCCTTATGTGTCATAATCCATCTCTTCGTAGCAGTTCCACATCTAATATCATATGGCACTAACCTGTTCTGCAACAAATTTTAAGAATTCCATTATGAAATTGATTATTAAATCACGAAGATTTGCCTCAGAGACGAAGATCAAAATTCAGAATTACGAAGTATTTGCAAGTTTGGTCAGAGCTTTTTGATACAGGTTAGAAAAAGAATAGACCATCAGAAAGATCTTGAGAATATATGCGTCCTTTCCCAGTTTTTTGCGTTCACCTGATAAAAAATTGTGCATTCGATGAGCAATAAGAGTGAGCATACCTTTCTTTCCTCTTCCAATACATTATGATCAATTTCATGCAACCAAGAAGGATCCGCAGTGCACACATTCAATACAAAATCATTTGACGTATGGACCAAACATTCATAAACAATAAATTCCGGAGTTATATCATTGTATTTTAAAGCTGATGACGGATGAATCTGCAAGATTACAGTTATTGACTGCAAACTGAAAGAAACACGTCCAGCAGATGAAATTACGGGGTAATTTGGGATTGCTGTCAAAACTGCATTTGGTAAGACAAACTCAAAATAGAATAACATTCAAAAGACCATATGAATTCCACATGATTAGAAGTGATAGGATATTCACGACTTCGTACATTTCCTTCTGTTAATTTCAAAGTTTTTGGTGGTTTCAAGTTGGATTAGCTTCAAGTCAGTTTTGGATTACTTAGCAACATACGAAAACGTATTTCTTCCCATTAAAATCATAATATCCACGCTCTGGTAGGCCGGAATACATTGCTAAATTACTTCCAAAGGATCGACAGAAAAGAGTGGGAATGATTGTCCGTGCTTTCGAAATATCAATTTTGTGTATGTCCGCATTAACACTCTAAATTAAATAATATAATATGTATATATATATATATATATACATATTATTTTTTGTTTTTTGTTTTTTTTGATATATATATACATATTATTTTTTGTTCATATATATATATATATATATATATATATATATATATATATATATATTATA
>NW_018108191.1:436298-464774 GCF_000183805.2 Loa loa | reverse complement strand
ATATATAACTACGCATCTAGTTTCTATTCCAAAACAAATGATAAACATCAGAAAATATTCAAATCGTTAAACAACATATTCAAAAGTCAAATATGATTCGTAGAATGTAAAAAAAGAAAGGAAGAGTTGAATGCATACTCACCGTAAGGTGAGACATAATTTTGCAGATCTTATAGGCAATGCTAAACACGGATTTCATATGCTTCGAATTCACATAATTCTCTAAACACCAATGTCTGAATCGATTGTTTGGTGTTCCTATGTGTTGCAAGAACACCTAAAGAATAACTTATACAACACAACAAACCAATTCCTCAAAACATTAGTCGAAACAAATTGATAAAACTATTATCATTGTGAACATTCTATGATAGACAGTTCCTCCTCGTTTTTCTGAGTGATATATGCAATTACTAGCAGAAATAGGGTAATAGGAAAAAGAAATTAATGGAACTTAGTAAAAAAAAAATCTCAGCATCCATTCCAAAGATTCATTCAAACTAATCGGTTAATCATGCATCAAAAAGCTAAACTCACCGCTAAAGATGTCATTGGATCACCACTGTCTTCACAGAATGATAATTTCTTTTGATCTGCTAGAACGAACTTCTGAAAGGAATTGATCTGATAATTTATCGCATTATAAAACGCACATATCTTACACACCAGAAATATAAGATATTTTTTGTCGTTATCTGACAATTTTTTTTCCGCTGTTGTCTGACAAAATTTCACCAATGCAAAGAAATCCTATGAGTTAGCAAAAATAACAATGATTTTACGGATATGAATTAATAATTAAGTAGGAGAAGAGATATAAATTGTCTTCTACATTTCAGTGGTAATGAAGTAGTAATAACTGAAAATAAAGCAATAGCATGGAAGAAGTATGTTGCATTTTATTCAGTAAGCATGAAAGAATAAATACACCGTCTAATTTCTGTTTTTTTTTCTCATCCACACCACAGAGACTTTGGATGATATAAATGTAAATGAAAATATTGTCGTTACAAGGTAGCCTGAAAAATCAGAAAGTGCAAATGTCGGATGATAAGTCATTTCCTATTCGAATATTTCAAAATATTACATTTCGCTTATCTCCGCGGTTGAAGAGTGACCCGACATGAACGCAAGCGCAGACGACCGCCACTTCAGCCACTAAATCGTACTGTACAGAATCCAAAACCATTTTTGCTAGACGTGGCTCCACAGGTAACTGTTGCATCATTTTACCTAGCTGAGTTACAACTAGCATGGTTTCGCGACACTCAATGGCTTTAAGAGACCTGCAATTTTTCATTAAACAGCCGTGTTTCCTCAACATTTGGGAAACTGCACAGTTTCCCAAATGTTGAAGAAATGGATCAAAAAAACATACCTCAAAAGTCTCAGCGAATGCATCAGGTCACTCGAATCCGGTTTTTCAATGAAATCAAACTCTTCAGGGTTCATAATACCAACTGATATCAGGTACAACACTACTTCAGCAAGGTTGGTGAGAAGGATGTCTGGAACGTTTGTGGATTCCATTTCTTCATATTGTTCTTCCGAGTAAAGGCGATAGCAAATCCCTAAGCGAAATTCAATCACTATGCTGACGATAACAACAGTTGCGCGCCCAGAAGTTAGGTAAGTATTACACCTCTATCTCTTTTTATCTTAGTTAAAATAAAATTAATCGTTTCCATTTCTTTGCGAATCAATCATACCTCATCAGCTGGAATAGGTAAGCCAATTTTTTGCATTACTTTTCTTCTGCATATGTCAAGAAATCCACTTTTTTTTTGTCTTAAACAGTCACATACGATGGACTTCCTACGACTCTTAATTCGAACGCAACTCCATCGGTCAAGAAAACTGGAACGTATCTCGATGACTTAAAATAGTATGATGATAAACAAACCCCTCTCCGAATCCTTTGAAGAGATCATTTCCTACTAGAAAAATCTTTTAAAACCTGGTGCTGTTCTTCCGGCTCTTCCAGCTCGTTGTTTTGCTGCAGATTTCGATATCAAATTCAGTTCTAAGATATTTTTTCGTTTGGTAGTGTCAAATTTTTTAACCTAAATAATAGTAGTCATTTGAGAGGATAGCCATATTAGAAGCCAAAACTTTAAAAAGTAACTTTTAAACACCTAGATTGTGCAAGGAAATCAAAAGGAAGAAATGAGGCATGCCTTCGCTAACCCGCAATCTACAATGTATCGAACACCTGGAATAGTTATCGAAGTTTCACCGACATTTGTTGCAAAGATAACCTGCAATGGAATTTTAAGGATGAAAATGACATGTTTATAAAATAACAATAACAATGAATCACAAAAGCTTGCAAAGCCTAACAACCTTATGGTGATATCCAGATTTCAAAGGAGCAAAAATTTCAATTCGATCTTCAACTGGCATCTTCCCGTATAATGTCACGATCTTCACCTTCACGCTATGTTTAAGTTCCGTTAGTCGCTTGGAGAGACGGTCTTCAGCTATCAGCGTTTCATGAGGACTAAAAATGATCTTCAGAAGAAACTACAGCAAAAATAAAAGGGAAGCAATAAATAAAAAACATTAGAATAAGTTCCTAAATAAGAATATGAAACACTTTTTTCTTGAGAAAAGAATTAAAATTGGGAGTTACTTTCGAATCAAATAAAGCAGCTTCCAGTTCTATGTCAAACTTAGATTGCAGTTAGCAATTATTACATACTAAGTACTGAATAATAATTATGAACAATATTTAAAGAATTTAGACAAACGGTACTAAAAAGTTGATTCCAACAATAATTGTCATACTTTGATAAAAAAGCCATAATATGTGCTGCATGTGTCTCCAAGCTATCTTCCCAAAAAATGTCTTCAAAAGGCTGTTTCTTAGCTTCCTTCTCACAAATATTTATGACTTTTTCCACTGTGCGGTCGACATAATCCAGCATCAAACTTCTAATTCTGGAAAGAAAAGAAATGAATCATGGAAACGGATAGCGAGACAAAAAAGCAAAAATAGCCGTAACAAATTATTAAAAGCAGTCTTGCTAAGGGTTGAAAGACTAGCTATATTTGTCATTGAGGGAATAAAAAAGGGCGGAAGCGGTGGGATACATATTAAGGATAATTTTATAATGGAGTGATCATAAAATAAATTATATATTGATGTGAATCCATTCCTTACCTATGAAATGCGTGCAAAAAGGTAAGTTAGGAAGCACAAATCGCCTTTTATAATCTATATGAAAAACTTCACACCAACCCCCTGCATCCAGAAATTGGTGGCTCGTAACAAATCTCGATAGAGTACTGACGTCCTGGAACTTCTAGTTTTTTTGCTTGAAACTCAGAGAAATATTTCAATAGTGGTTCTGGATCCAGTGTTGCAGAACATATCACCTAAAACAAGACTACTCAACAGATTAGGACTTAGAAAGAGAACCAAACACTTAGAAATCTTGAGTATTATTATAAAATTTCTAACGGAACTGACCAATTTTATATCCGACCGCAATCTAAGCACTTTTTTCATCATCCCCAAACACATATCAGTATTGACAGTCCTTTCGTGAACTTCATCAATCATAACGCATCCAAATTGTGATAATTCAGGATCATTTCGTATACAATCCAAAAGATGCTTCTCTGTTATGAAATTTATTTTTGCATTCAAATTAGGTTTCAGCCTGAAATACATTGGTTAATGCAGATAACATAGTGTGAAAATAAAAAATGACACAATAAGTCTTGATGAAACTGCTTGAATTTTGAAAAGACATAGCAATTATAGAACATTTCAAAGAGCACGCAAATTATAGAACATTTCAGAGAGCACGCACCATGACTAACTTCTGAACTATAACATCAGATAAAAACTGTAATGAATTATCTCATCCCGAAGCATGCAAAAGCTTACCCATCTTCATATACGGGGACGTTAACCAAACAGTAGTTAATCAGCGACGTCTCCTTCGCCACTCTCACGGCCAGTTCGCATACAGCAGTCTAAAAGAATGCTTACATTTCTTACTCGAGGAATTTTGTATACATCCCCAACAAATAATGCTAAAAGAAAAACCTTGCGCGGCTGACTGCACAGAATTTTTTGCGAAGGGGTAATAATGCCATCGAATACTAGATATTGCGGAATCTGTGTACTTTTACCCGAACCAGTATCTGCTACTACAATCAATACTCTTCCCTAAACTGACAATTTAAAACAAATTAAATTTAAAAGGAATAATGTGACAATAATAAGGAAAACTTTAACGACAAAGTATAGGTAACCAATATATAAACTTCGGGATAATAAAGCTATTAGAAATTGAAAATCAAATAATCAAATAAAGTCATAAAACAGGAACACACCAACCTGATTACACAGAGTGTTCTTGATATCCTTCCTGATGTTATAAACTGGCAATCCGCATGAAAAACGTTCTATTTCATGGTTCATAAGTCTAAACCATTAATATTCATAGTGTTTCAGACCATCAATTCACAAATTATAAGTACAAGTTTCCCTTAAATGGTTCAACATCAATATGAACTTTGTAAACAACCAACCCAAAATCTAACTAACAGACGCTAATAAAAAACTGAACATTCATCAATTGTGAAATCTTTACGAGGAAATTGATTAGCTGCTAAAGATTCATTCCATAGTTAACTGTTACTCACTCCGTAATCAACTTTGTGGCATGCGGTGATTTTTCCAGCATTTGCATATGTTTCGTATGTATTTCATCAAAAATTTCTATTCTGCACTTTCGTTTTGGAATCTAAATGCTTACTGAGCAGTTATTTTATTTTCTAACTTGAAAAAAAAAAACGAGAATCGTGAAATAGTCCATGGAATTTATACAAGCTTACTATATAGCAATGTGGTGGAAACACTCTATCATAAAAAAAATTATCAAAAAAATTACTTCTTTCTTAAAAAAGTCACAATCATGGACGTTGTTAGGTTCAACAGTTTCTTGAAGCTTCATCAGCCTTCTCGTATCTGCAATGAATCTACCACGAACACGATGGAGAAACTGTTGCCAAGGTGGAGATGGGACCTGCAACACTGAAATAAGCAAATTCATACATGTGTTTGATAACCCAAAAGAAATTATAAAATTTACGAACCTGTCTCTGATTACGACGATTTACTTTACACAACTCATTTGTGCATGTTCCTGAAAAAGTGAAACTAGTTGGAAGCTGAAAGCAAAAAGTAATAAAACAAAAAGTGAAAAATTACGACATAATTGCATAATTTTGGTATTACATATTTCTTAAAATTATTTTAAGAAATTCCGATAAACAGGTAAAGAAACGGTTGAATGAATGGAAAGAGCAAAAATAACAAGTTATCTCGAATCATGTTTATTGAAGAGCAGGCATTCGTGATTTCTTTGTTCGGGATTTTTTTGTTTCTTTCAAGAGGTTTCCATTTTGAGCGTAATTATTAACAAGACCAGCTCTAATTCGAATTTCATTTCAAACCTAGACCATATCATTCCCAGAAAAAACTTACCAGCATTGTTTCTGGTGAAAACTTGATTGCTAAATATCAAATCCAAATATTTTGTAGAAAAAATATCAGGAAAGAAAACAGAACGTTCGCTACAAGCTGCAATGCTACCGTAAATAGAAAGCCAAAAATCGGTTTAAAAATGTAACCAGGTGTTTTCTTTTTTTTTTTGTATGTTTGCATTTACGGCATCAAAAATTTGAAATTGACAACTGCTAGCAAAAAGCCAAGTAAGTGAACAACTTCACTTATACTTGAATTCCTCAAAGTACATTAAAACTCAGTATTTTATAATGAAAAAATATAGCCAACCTTCCTCTTTTGATGAATAAGATTGAGCTTTAACAGTACCACTTTCATGTTCTATACGCATTGGAAGAACGGAACATTTTGTGAACTGAAATAAATCTTCAAAGATTGCATATTGGAAAAGCGAGAAAAAAGAATATCACTTATACCACTATTGACTAGAACCCTTAACAAATCAGAAGCGTTCATAAGAGAACTTCAAAACCTCATTACTCAAAATTTTCAGTACAAGAGCTACAAGACAACGAAAGCAGACTCTTCAGTTAGATAAAAATATCATCAGGCAAAAAAGGATAACAAAAAGAGGATAAAGAAAAGGTAAATGTTAAATTTTTCTAAATTTAGGGAATACATTTCAGAAATAGAACCACCATGTATAAGTGGTTGCAATCGACATTCACTGATGGACGAGGTTCTGCAGACTCTGAAGTGCTTCGAATGTTTCGACCGCCACTGTAGCAATAATCATCAATCTTGAAACACCATTTCAGTTATTTTTATTTATTCTAGCCAAAAAACATGTCTTTCTGTTATTTTGCAGTGGTGTATTACCGTTTTATGACAAAATGACGAATTCCAAGGATAAGCACACAATTTTCTGTAATGGATTCGACAGAAGGAAAAGGCATATTGAATTAAAATATGATATTTGGAAAAGATTGAACTTGAACTCAGTACAATAATATTTTAAAAGTAGATTTTCTTGATGGGAGTTTCTCTACCTTAGTGATTGCATATGTACAGGTATTTTCAGTAGCAGGACTCCATTCTTGTATTTGCTCTTTCATTATCTGCAGTATCAAAATAAATAAGACCAATAAAAAAAGACAGCCTTAACCATCATAATTCCTTCAGTTGAATTTCAAATGCTTAAAAAAAAGGTCGAAATGTAATGAATATCCAATTCGCAACCTGCTCCATAGATTCATCCACATTCCAAGCACTAGCAGTACATTTGTGTTTCTGCTCTACTTTTTTTTCCATAAACTGCAAACAAAACTAATACTTGAAAAGAAAAAATTAAAAAATGTTACATCAAAACTAAATTTTCTGAAGGGGCTGTGAAGTAAATCAGTAAACTGATCAATACGTGCAAAGTAATTTATTGTCGAGATATATTCTATAAATCCAACTTTATCTCGCTTTAGAATGAAAAATAAATGGTGTTGCAAAAAGCGTAATAGATATATTCTCAAAGACTTCAAATACAGCAAATTCTGTATGGGTCCCACAGGCATACATCAGTGACCACCAGAAAATGTGTTACATTATATGAATTACTGCATTATACATTTTAATCGTTACAATACACTATGTGCATATCACGGTAAAAACGGACAAATATTGATAAGACCATTTTCATACGAATGAATTTCGTTCATAACAAGCTAACTGAAATTCATACCGTTCTTTGTTCTTCATTGTGAAACGTCAACTGATATGATAAATCACAAGGTACTATTTTATTACCAGTTCCAATTTGCTGTTCAAGCTGCAAAATCATGTGACATGAAACGTATGGTAAAAATATAAAATATGAAAAAATGACAAAAAAAGCAACATCTTTTTTTAAGCATTCAAAGCAACAATATCATTTAGCGAATATTATAAAGACAACAAAATGCTTACTGAACAAAAACTCTACCATTTCCATTTCTTTTATGAAATATGATCCTTGCTGATAAGCCGTTGAATGATTCACAATGTCTGAAAGATGGGGATTACGCATGTCTATATTATGAAATGCATACCTTACCTTTAATAGGAAAAAAACGAACTGTTGCTAGCAACGATGATCGTAATGTCATCAATAAAGAAATAAGTTGGGTATATTTAGTAAGCTCGACTAAAAATTATGATCTATCATACATTTAATTTTACCAATTCATAAACTATCATGATTCATAATTTCTGAAACAAGGATGATTTGTGCTTGATTTTGAAGAAAACAATGATGGCTTAAGTAATACAGTAAAAATATCAAAAATCATCGTAGTTCGTAATCTGATAAGATTGATGCATAACGATGTTAGTAATAAAACTTCTTTCGAAAGAAATAATATAGTTGCAACAATACAGTAAAGATATCAAAAAAAAAAATGAACAGTTTGACAGTACTGCCCGTATGATTTACCGAAGATAGAATTAAGTCGGTCCGGATTGCTTTCGATGTTTTCCAATCCGATTTCTGTACGTCGCGACTTAAACATGCTCATTAATTCTTGTTCGTCCAATTTAACAAACAATGCTACCACTTCAACCTGCAATTATCAACAGTTTTTTCGGAAGATCAGGTTTTTTCGATTTCTCGCTAAGTGAGAAGTGGCTACGAAAGTGTCAATCAGCCGATAACAACGATGACAAGTATAACTAAAAAACATCAAAAGTTAGAGTCGCTTATCACAAAAATCTTCTACTCCTCCGAAATATGCAATTCGAAACTCTGGACCAACGTTAACTGCAAAAAGGACCAACTGCAAGTACCTTCAACATATCACTTTAAACAGGGCACATTTACAAGGATTACCAATTCATTGATACTGACGTCTTCGATTCTTACTCATCAAGTCTCACGTAAAGTCTAAAGAATCACTTGAGGAATCTATTCCATTCCCCTTTATTAGCATAGTACTCTTCTAAGGTGAATTTCCATTACCTGTATCTAGTAACACCAGACTTCGGGAAACACAACGAGGTATTCTGGGAAGAAAAAGGAAGAAAATGGAGTAATGCTAAGTGATAAACTGGATAATCATGGGTAGAACTAGCCGGCACTTCAATCCGTTATGGGATAATCAACTGCTTCTCAGCACTCTCCTCAAAACTATCCACCTTCAACTGCTCTACACGTCAGCCTTCTCACTCTACATTCTCTGTTCTGTCGACTTTTGTGACAAGAACTGCAGCATTGTGAATTGGTTATTGTTAAGTGCCGCAGATCTCATATTCAGGGGAAGAGGCTGTGGGAGGAACTTGTGCGGGAAGTGGTGTAGGTTGAAAGCAGGGTTTTCCGGTGAATTCTTGGAACCTTGCAATGCACGTCAGAGAATGGTACTAGATCGGTCCACTGTTGCGAACACTGATCTATTTGTCTCCTTCACTGTGCATGTGGAAACCTGCGACGCTTCAGTCGGACACTTATGAGTATTTGATCAGAAATGAAACTTGAAAATTGCTGAATTCTGAAATTTTGCATATTAGGTTAACAGTTTTATCTTCATGTCTGTCTTCCAAATAACATTAATAAAGTAATAGTTGGATAATTGAGAGTGGTACCATTAACAGAAGTCTTACTAAAGTTCGAATGTCCCACATATGATTAGAAGGGCATGATACCAACATATCTTCGTGTTTTAGCCTGATCATAAAGATTTACTCAGGAATTTATCAATGTGTAATTCTTGTGCGTTTGCATTATTTACTTACGCTAAAAGAAACAACGACATCATTTTTTGTAGTGTACTATTCGGTTTTCTGACATTATATCTTGTATTTCGTTCTTTTAGAGTCACGTGTTCAAGAGTGAAGAACTCCAATCAGTATAGCGATGTCAACGATAAATAATGCATTTCCTAACAGTCAAGGAGACCATTATGGTTGTTCCGACGAAGTCGTTGTTTAGTTTTTTTTTTCTAGATCTCTTTAATGCAGTTTTCACTAGCCTGTTCATCTCGATATAACCGTGTTGGCTTTAAAGGCTAATTTTGTAGCTCCTCTCTTAGGTTAGATCCCAAATGCTGTGGAATGGTTTTCATTTCAATTATTCCTAGAAAAAAAAGATGCAGAAGAGATCCGAATTGCTGGTATATCCTAAAACTAATACGTTACAAATCAAAGATATCAGTACAAAATAATTACGATTTCATCTTCTATGCCTTCATGTCTGTGTAGAGACTCTCGCTGTCGTTAAAATCTTTCTTGACCAATAGCAGTAGGAAAATCAACCAGCAGAAAGCATCTTCCCGGTCAGTATGCTTCGTAAAAAGTGGAGTCATTTTTCGCCCATAATGGTTTGATTGATGTTTGTCACAATATTTTGTCAATTGGAAGTATTGGTTGAAATTTTTAATGACTCAAGTATTTGAAAGCAGATGTCAGTTTG
The DNA here is from genome assembly GCF_000183805.2 of Loa loa. NCBI lineage: Eukaryota > Metazoa > Nematoda > Chromadorea > Rhabditida > Onchocercidae > Loa > Loa loa. Next base: position 454,863 of record NW_018108191.1, on the reverse strand, counting down.
ATGTTTTTCATTTAAGTTAGTTTTTGGCCCCACTCAAATGGACTGAAGTTCAATTCTTGACACTTTATTCGTTACAGCCTGAATCGCTTCAGGGCGAATCGACAGCTGAACTTATGGCAGATCTTTCTCTCAGAGAAAGAGAAAAAAATTTGAGTGCAGCTTACTTGAACGAACGGCAGTTTGTACTAGAAGTGAGTTATTAACTTCATATTCGAAGCATACCTAAAGCAGTCAGATTCGTGTTTGTTGCAGCGTACTTCATAAAGTGGAAAATGCTGAAGACGACCGTACTTTAACTGATATAAATATCTGTATTTTTTGAGCATCAACTAGTATGTGACGTCCAAATATTTTCCCATTAAAGAGCGCTAAGGATCTCAGGAGTTATTTGGAGATTTTACTGTACCTTTCATTCGAAGGGAGTGTAAGATTCAAGTTATATTGCACTAGGAGGCACTGATTAATTCTCTTAATGATTATAAAGCTGAAAAATCTTTTAATTTGCACATTTAAGCTTGCAAGTATCTTTGAGAAAAAAGGCACTGTTTTTTATCCATTACCTATTACAATTTATCCTTACAGAAATTTACCAGTTGGACGGATCAAGATCAGGTGGATTTCGTGAAAACTCTTATCCGCAGTATGTGCCATGATCAACATGGACAGATAGATGCATATTTGAAACCCATTCTACAGCGAGACTTCATCGCCTTCCTACCAGGTTTTCAAAAAAATTTTATAATGTCATGGAGTAAATGCAAAATTTGTTACGAAGGCAACACCAAAGAAATAAGCTTGATTTTGATGTGCAGCCTTCTGTTATTGAGTTGTACAATTCTAAGAAAACTAGAAAAAGTTGTAACTAAGAGTGGGTGGTATTTTCTTTTTAATTTACTCTTGACTTCGGATATCAGAACCGAAGTCCTTATCTCATCTGTGATGGGATCAGTATCTTTAGATCGATTAGCAAGGTATGTTCTGTCATTCCTTGATGCTCGTTGGCTGAATTCAAGTGAAAAAGTCAGTCACACATGGCGACGAATCATATCGCATGGAAAACTCTGGCGCCGATTGATTGAGCGAAACGTTCAAACTGATCCAGTCTGGAAAGGAGTCGTGGATAAACGTGGATGGTAATGTCTCCGATATTGAAAATTTAATTCCTGAATTCGGATATAGAACCAACATTTGATTAATATAATGCACTCAATTTTTTTCCGTTTTTTCTCATGGTAAGTGATTTTAGGCGAAACTTTTTGTTTGTTTCGAAGGAAAAAGCTCACACACTAATATTTCAAGAATTGGGATATTCTCCGAACCTTATCGAACAGCTCAGGTGATTCCCATGTTTTAGCTTTTTAGATTTAAATCACAGATGACTTCCATTCTTTAATCACTAAAATTTATTCAGTGATAAAACTACATGGATCTAATGCGATTAAGCTATGCATTCGAAACCATAAATAGATTGTTGTACTGATCGTCCTTCATGAACGATCATTCCAGCGATCCATTCACAAAGGATTTTCTTTATCACAAAGATATAACTAAATTATATAATTTGCCGCAAATTAGCTATAGTTTTCATTTCACTTCCATCTGATAGTGACGATTGCTTCCATTGTCATGCAAATATATTCTGCGGCTTGGATTCTGTAACCTCCTCTTCTACTTTCCGATGTTATATGAATAACATATCTACAGTTCCCATCTTTATCCTTTTTCATAAAAATATTAGTTTTCTGTTGGCATGAGTTTTTTTCACAGCAGTGGATCAGGAAAAAACTTGTAACTGATATTGATTATCTTATGTTAGTTTTTTAACTATCGATATATAAAACTTTTTGCATTCAGAAACACAGTTGATTCGCTAGAAGCCCAGCATCATTTCTACAGAAATTTGTATCCCAAAATAAATCGAGATATTGAATCGCTCAAATCTAACTGGCAAAATGGACGACATGTACTATCCCGCATTACCTGTCATTCAGAACCTAGTAGAGGTGCTTCATCTGTAACTTTTCGTGCTCTTGTGTTACAGTGTTCTTCATAGTTTCGGATGTCCGAACTATTGCTTATAACACTGGAAATCCGTTTTCTTTATTTTTTAATTGAGCGTTTTTTGGAACCTTTCTTATGCTTCCACTTTCTTTGGGGGCAATTAAGGTAATAAGCTGTTTAGGTGTATATTGTCTGCAGTATGACGACGATAAAATAATATCGGGACTCCGAGATCATACAATCAAAATCTGGCTGCGAAAGGATTTACAGTGTTCGAAAACTTTACGTGGACATACTGGTTCGGTACTTTGTCTGCAATATGATGATCGAGTCATCATTAGTGGAAGCAGCGACACTACAGTTAGGTATGCAGACATTGTAATAGTTTTATATTTACTAGGTTCTTGTAGAAATAAGCAATTTTCTGCTTTTTTTTTGTTAAAGTTGAGGTTTTGTTAAAGGGAAACAGTGTCGTGGAAATCGTAAATTCCGGAAGTTTATGACGTCACTTAACTGTTTCAGATTCTCGTAATCAAATTTAAATTCTTTTTTTTTAGCTAATGTTGATATCATGAACTTCTCAAGCATTTCATAATGCCTTCTATTGTTACTTTTGTGTTGTTTTTACTCTAGGGTTATAACTTTTATTATAAAACCTGTTCTTTTTTTGCAAATGCATCCTTTTTTCCCCTCCTTATACGAACACTGTAAATCCTCCTTAATTTGGGTTCACTGACTGTTTTTTTTCTTTTTGTTCGTGAGTTTTGCAGTTTTTACAACCTTAAATTTTGAAATAATAAAATGTTTGCAGAGTGTGGGATGTACATACTGGAGAACTATTACATACGCTGATGCATCACGTTGAGGCAGTTTTGCATTTACGTTTTCAGAATGGGATGATGGTTACCTGGTATGCTCTCGATGTAGAATTTTTGAATCTTGTCCAGTGGAAATTTATTCATAGGTACATCAGCATTGCAGATTTAAAAATTTTAGTTCGAAGGATCGTTCAATAGCAGTTTGGGGTATGATTTCTCCACGAGAAATCAACGTGCGTCGTGTGCTTGTGGCTCATCGCGCGGCTGTTAATGTTGTAGATTTTGACAGCAAATATATCGTTTCAGCCTCAGGTGATCGTACAATTAAAGTGAGTACCGATTTACTGCTATATTTACTTGTTATATTGAACTTTTCCCTTCGTGCGGTTTTTAACTCCGATTCTTCATTTTCCTTCAGGTTTTTCTTAAGCTTAACAACTCATTTTTATAAAGTTTGGTTTGTTGAAATTTATATAGCTACATTATGTGTAAAATAAATTTTATTTCACATATAATGAGTTTCCTCTCGCTAAGTTTTACAGATTTTCTTCTTTTTTCTTTTTTTCATTTCAAGGTTTGGAGCACGGATACATGTGAATTTGTACGTACCATGATCGGTCATAGGCGAGGCATCGCATGCTTACAGTATCATGATCGACTAGTTGTGTCTGGTTCAAGTGACAACACTATCAGGTTTTCTGTACAGTTTTGGAATAGAATGATGTATTATATTTAAGAAAAATATTCGTATGAAATTTTCGATACTTGCGTTATTTCCTTACTGATTTTAGGTTATGGGATATTGAAATAGGAGCTTGTCTAAGGGTTTTGGAAGGTCACGAACAACTTGTTCGTTGTATTCGATTCGACTCGAAACGTATTGTTTCTGGTGCTTATGATGGGTATGTCAAAGTTTTCATTATGCTTGAACTTCGGCTTAATCCAAAACCATTAATGATTTGTTGTTTTTCTTCGATTTAATTTCAGAAGAATCAAGGTTTGGGATCTTCAAGCAGCAATGAATCCGCGTTCTCCACCAGATAGTATATGCTTATTAACATTGGTGGTAAGGGATTTAAAATGAAAAATGTTGGTGGTGGTGGGTAAGAGAAAAAAACAAGGAAATTGTTTCAACTCAGTGAAATGTGTTGGTACGTATGGCGAGAAATAACCAGTCTGTTTCTCCGTAGCAATTCTAGGAACTGAATTTGAAATATCGCTATAATGAGTTTGGGTGGAAAGAGAATTATGGTTGATATGTGCTTATATGATGTCTCAGCAACACTAGTGGTTAACTGTTGATCAAAATCATAACGTTTGTATCCATGGTATATTTTAACTTCAGGAGCACACGGGTCGAGTGTTTCGTTTGCAATTTGATGAGTTTCAAATAGTATCTTCTTCTCACGATGACACGATACTTATTTGGGACTTTCTTGAGCCAAAACCCGAATCTCATGCACTGGATGGAACATTTCAGCAGACTGCAGGATCTGCTGCTGTACCAAGTGCCGATAATGTAGCACAAGCACCAGACATTGGTGGAGCACCGCAGGTTGACCAGCAGAATCTGGAAGATTCTGAAAATGGTGAATTTCGAGAACTGCTCTTTAGAAAGATAGCTTGTAAACATCTGATATCGATTAACACTTTGTTACTTTAATGCTGATTTGCGAGAGCTATTGATATCAGTTCCATTTCATTCTCTTATTTCAGATGACGATGTAGATGATGTGATGCGACAACGACAAGTGCCAATGGAAGTTGTTGAGCTTGCGGTCCTAAATGAAAGGGATAGGTTCGTTTCAAAATTGTCGCTTGAAACGTAATTAGGTGTTGCCAAAGTGAACAAAAGCTTACTTTCCCACTTTCAGTCGTGATTATAGCTTACTGTTTTCTCGTCTATGTAGAAATTTAAATTTTATTTCAGAATATGCAAGGTTGAACTTTTGTCATCTAGTTTTGCTCTTTTTTTTTCTAGAGAAGACAGTCCGTCAGAAAATGATGGCGAATATGAACGAAGGCGTCGTGACGCTGATGCTAGGAATTAATTGTACGAAATTCTCTCTAATTTTATGCTGAATTGACATATGCCTGTAGTTTTTTATGAAATTCTGTTCCAGTCCTTGAATCGTTAAATTATGAATTATTTGTTTTAGAATTCAATTACGATGTGTTTATATCTTTCATTACATAGGACATGATGTGTGTGTATGTGTGTTGTATGCATGTTTGTGTCCGCGTGTGTGTGTGTGTGTGTGTGTGTGTGTGTGTATGTCATCGACTTTCTTAGTACTCCAAACATTGCACGAAATACAGACGAGAACTACGAACATTGAATTCAATCGCCTGAAAATCATTTGTTTTTACTTGTGATTTTTGAAGCCAATTCTGGAATTTCCATAGCTTTTGGGCTACTGCACTGACTACTTTCAAGTTTCTTTTACGAATCTACTTTTGATTTCATAAGCGTAGTGACAACAACAGCACTCGGATTCAAGTTCCTATTCAGACCATCCTGTTACTGAATTAATCTTAGTTTACTTCGTTTTCATAATTTACCTCGAAAAATTCTCGTACACTATTTTAATTTCATTCCGTTGCATCTAACTCAATGCATAAATCACTTTATCAATTTCATTCATGAAATTATCGTTAAAAACATTTCTAAGTTGTTCAGAAACACTGGAATGATTACGTCGAGATATTCTGCTAAGAAAACTTATCCTAATCAATACTTTTTTTAACTGTGATGTTTTCTTTTGTTTCTTCCTATTGATGCTTTTGCTGTCATTTGATGAATCTTTTAATATTAATAGGTCATGTATTAAGTGACTACAGGCAAACGGAAAATTTGAAATCTTGAGGCAAAGATTTTGAAAATTGACTGTTTTAGTTATTGAAATTTTTGATAGTTACGAGGCATCCAGTGCAGAGAAGCAAATTCTCTTAAAAAACAATGGAACTTTTTCGTGAATTATCTGTTACACCCCACTCGTGGTAAGATCATGCATATCCTTCCCCATTATAATTAGGTTTGTACCTACCTGAGTATCCTTTTTTATTGCCAGTGAACCGAGACTTAAACTTCAAATTTTTACAGAAATTGTTTGAATGGATTTAGTCATTTAATCCATTTGTTGATGGGATATCCCGCTTCTTAACTTTCGACTTTGGATAGTCTGCAAAATTCCATAAATTTTATAAAACTAACCTCCGATTCACATGTACGGGTTTCCGCAAATGTTGCTGTCATTGAAGCAGTGCATTCTTGTTCATGTTTTATGATATCAAATGATCAATCTCGTGTTTGTACTATGAAAATGCATAAAAGTATGTCTTTGACGTACTGTATAGATTGGCGCACATACCGACGTTGTAAGACACAGATTTACTATTTATTTTTTTCTGTCAGACTTGAATTTCAAATGAAGTTTGATGTCAAAATCTCATATGTCAAATAGCGTTGCTTGTTGTAGCTTCATGACACATTTTAAAACGATGGTAAACTATTTACGAAAGTACTTTGCTTTTTATTCTCTTATTCGGTTTAATGGCGATACTTCTTCAGAGTTAAAAGTGGGAGCTAGTTTGTTTCACTGCCATTTGCTGAGCGGTAGCAGGATGTCGTCAACCCATCACGACCTTAATGAGTATTTTATCCTCCCACGAAATATGACGCTACTGGGATAGCTTCCAAATGATATTGGGGCACTGTTTGAACACATTTTATGGTTGTCGGTATTCGGACACATCGAAGCTGGGATTCTCAGTGGTAGTAAATCAAAAACAGAAATCCAATGGCCTATTGTTGATGAACGTAAACTGATCGAAGTACTTCAATCTATAGCTATATATGACAATGGGAAATACTGAATTCAGCCAAAGCTCTTCTTTCCTATATAATAATCACTATTATAAGTCATGCTAATGACTTCAGATGTGGGTCAATATGAATACGATATGTGCTGCTGCCGAATGGGCATCGATCGGTCGGTACATTAATCGAGAACCGGTCACAGTAGTGTGGAAAAGGAAACAGAGGAATGGACAAACGCTCCTTGCCTGTGCCACTCTGACTTTGCTGGCGTTGCTGCACGTACCGCTTCCCCTTAACTTCTCTTCCGACGATTCATTCTCGAAGACTACTAGAATGGGAAAGGATATATGAACGTGAACGAAATAGATGGGGAAGGAAAGAGCGTACTGAGATATAGCAGTATGGATCTAATAACAAAACACAGCTGTCCCTGGATCTAGTGACATCATCACCTCTCGCATAGGAAGAGAAATTGAAGGATTTTAAAGGACTCTCTTCATCTCTTCCCTTCACAAATTTTTGGCGCTTATAATTATAGGAATTTGGGTTAGGACAAGTGTCTCTTTTCTAGAATATGTCAGAGGTCACATGATTGCTGGTTGTTTCAATGCGCAAGTTCATCGAGCGGGAAGATGACAGGGGGCGTTCCTATATAGTTTTGGTGAGCTTGGATTCATTTTATTTATTGGTGTTACTTCCTACGACTTATAGTATTTCTTCCACAAGTTCGTTCCTAATGATCCCAGTGTTCCAGTTTTTTCTTGTTTTTTTCACCTATGCGCATGTCACGTAACTCGCGACTGGATTTCTGTAAATCGGATTCCTTATGCTATTGTTGGTTTCCGTTAATCTTCTCCATTATTAGGATCCGCTAAACCGCTGGACGAGATCGGTTTCTTTTGGATTTCGGGGTGATGGAAATCTGATTAACGTAATCAATATGAGGGAAACCTTCTCAGATCTCATGATTGTTTATTGAACTGTATCCGATTTTGACGATCCACTATCTCTTAATGTTGGCTTTTGGAAGAGTTTGATTTAGGAACATCTAGTATGTATTAAACTGCAGGCTTTTATCAACTAATACGTTTTGCAGTTTGTTTAATCTTATAAGTAATTCGTTCATCTTATATGCTTGGTAAAGAAGATTCAGTGAAGTGACTTTTTTCTTCAAACCACATTCTTCGAAATATAATTATCTCAAAAGTGGTTAGGTTTATGTTAAATGCTAGATATACAGAAAATAAGGCACTGCCCTCGCCGATTATTCGCAACCGGTATTTGAGGGAAAAACCTCTCATTGTTAGTTGTCAGTTCTGGACTGCTTTTTGTCCTTCGATTGTTGTGTGTCTTGCACCTCTTCCGGAGAACTCCGTTAAATGTCCTTTTTTATTCTATGCGGTTGACTAGTTTCGTGTTCATGAACGCTTTTAGTGGATCTTGAAGAACATTTGGAAGCAATACATTCGTTATCAGGATATTCTGAGATGTTTTCTGGCCGGATGGAGAAAAGGAAAAGCGCGGAAGATCGATTTATAGGAATATGCTTTGCAATAATTGATGTTAAAGGAGATTAGAGAAGTAAGCATTATTAGGTGTGGAGGGAGCGCTGTGCTAGCCGAGCTTCACTTCCGTCCATATGCATGACTTGATCGGGTAGGCATCGTCTCATGCTTTTCACAGAGCATATGCGAAGTTTTCGACAATTTGCACATTTCCTTCCCTTTTGTTTCAACTGCATATTTCTGAAAGATCCGAAGGAGAGAAGGAGTGCTATGTTTATTTTGTTGTGTTATTGTCAAGTAGAACTTCGGCAGGCAGAGCAGAACTCCTGAAAGTAAATTGCGAAGATACAAAATGAGTGGTCGGTAGACGCGGAAGAAGACGGGACGTGGGGCAGCATGACTGCGCTCGCTTCGAGTGACTCTGTGGAGGCTGCGTACATCGTCTCGTTCTCTGCTACTCCAGGTATTATTACGATTAATGCACTAGTGTTACTGTGGTGCGGAAAGTTCTGGAGGGCGAGATGGACGAGCGACACGATGCTCTCTTCCAGAAGTCCAATAACAATAGGGAAGACATTGCTAAGCATAAATGGACCGCTCTGCGGTGGGCACGGTAATGGCCAAACTAGGGAAATCCATTTCTTGAGAGGGAGGGTGCACAATGACAGATAGGTTCCGAATTGTGTTGACGACTGGAACGTTTAATACAGCAGCAACAGCAGCATATCACACTTCTTGATGTGATGTGCACCACGCACGCCTTCCTCAATCATTGCATTACCTTTTCCTTCCTCCCTCTCACTCTCCTATCCGATCTCCCTCTCTTTTCTCTCTATGGGGGCAAATTTTCTTTCGTGCTCGTGTGAGCTGTGTTGCGCTCTGCAAGAGCGATTCCCTGGTGTTTGTCTATCCTGGGGCATGTTTTCTGCACGCCTATCTCCCTCTCCCTTGTTTCTGCTTAGGCCATCTTTTCGGTTTACAATTCGGTTGTTCTCATCAGTTAGATTGCCATTTGTTGGGATGATCGCATGGTCTATGTTAGAAGCATAATTATTCCTCTCATTTTCTCATTTGCTGTTCAATGTGGGACACATCTCTTGAGAGGATAAATCCTTTCATGGTATGTCTAATATCGGACTTGGCTCTTTTCATTACCCCATGATATCGCGGAAAGAGTTACAGATTCACAAAAATACAAGTTGGACAACTGTAGATAGGCTTAAACCATATAATTCCTTCATAATTATGGAGGAATTATGTAGTTACACTGTCGACTGTGGTTCATTCTGTTTTTTTTTTTTTAAGAGATGTTTTGGCGTTTTATCTTTGTATTGTACTTGTGTGAACTGTATGCAAGTGGTAGGCACGGAGGTACTTCTATTTACGCCACTGCCATTGATAAGTTCTCAACTTTTTTTTACATAAACTACCATTCATTCACCAAATGTTGGAATGTCTGAGCACTGTTTTTTCTCTGACGGTTTACAGACCATGCATTCAATATTCTAGTATAGCATACGTGGTTCAGAACGTTTGTTATAAGCCACATTCAGCAGCCCCTTAATTGATTGGAAAAGCTGTTACACGTTCATTTTTATACCATTGATCCTAGTATAGTCTTTGATGAGACGCTTAATGAAGCTTTTGTTGGAAATGCAACATGGAATTGAGTAGATGCATAACATGTTGCATCTGCACCAAACTTAGACTTTTTTCCTTGCGCAAAATAACGAAGTAATTTTTATTACCACTAAATCGAATACCATAACACAGTTCTGCCGCAAATTTATAATACACTTTGTTTATAGAAAAGATCACTTTCTATACGTTTTGGTTTTACGATTGAAATACGCTTGCCGCTAAATCACGTGTTGTAGATGGATTATCGAATTTGATTCGGTTCTTTTACTGCTTTAGCAGCTTCATAAACTGAATGTTAACAGTTTGCTAGTGTTACAAATTTATTAGAATGATGGAAAATTGTGATTGTAAAACCCCGTGATTGTAAATCAAATTTTTAAGGCATCTAAATGATGCATAATGTTGACAGTGTTCACGCATTGCCATTTTCAGCTGTATCTTCTTTGGATTTTTTGATGCGAACAATTTCATGACATGATGAATTGAAATGTAACATAAGTGAGCTTGCAATATACCGACAGTGCTGATGATTTTTGTAATCAGTTGAATTAACTGTTTTGTTTGACTCGAATCATGCGAAACATTTTCTCTCTCAAAGTCACTAGTTCGCATTATTGTTAGAATAATTATATACTTTCACTTAATGATAGTTCCCGTGATTTATGAGTGTGAAATGTGACTGCTCCTAATACTGTTGGTTGCACAATGGATGTCGATATGGCTGTCACAACTGATGCTTCTGTTGGGTACCATTCATTTAAACATATAGGAGGTGGAAGTTAGGTTTCTCAACGTTGCATAAATAAGGAAAGTTTTTTGTATTTTTGGAAATGCGGAACTTGTTTAACAGTACTGCTTGGGCCTTTATATTCACTTCTGATGTAGCTTTACTGTTTACGAAAGAAATACATTTTCGTGAACGCGACATAAGTTTCATTATTGAATTATTAATAGAACATATATATGTCCAGGAACTAACCACAATTCATTAACGAGAGGTCGCAGAGAAGTAAAAGGAAGTGGCCTCATGTGGGCTCCAGTTGATAGTACACAGGCTGAGACAGCTTCGCTGAGTTCTTGGAGTATCGAACAACAACAGGTAAGGGATTTTGCAAGGGAAAATGAAGTTATTGCGATTTATCTGAATTTTATTGCAAGCAGTTTTAACAAATGATTACAGTCAATCATTGGCTGTTCTTCCGGTCCGTATTGTAATAACTTTCCTTTGAGTGCTGGTTGAAAACATATTATGTCTACATTTGTCTGAAGGAGCGCCTTTTTGCAGAATCGTTGGGGTGGTGTTAGTGATTACAGTAATAATGCAGCATTCGATGAGCACATGCGATCAATCGTACCGCCAGCTTTTCGCAATAGTAATGCGAAAGTTGTTTGGCAAGAGCCAAAATCACTAGGTAAGACTTTATTTCATTGCTTTGGTTTTCCCAATATTTGAGGCTATGTGAAGTTGGAAGATAAAAGCGGTCACATTATTTATTTAGTGCTATACCTTCTATGTTATTGGACATATTTCAGAAGCAAACATCAATGAAGCATTGGGTATCTGGCAGGCAACGCCTCTCAGCCAGTTCTCCTTAGAACAGGAACCACTGAATGGTTTGTTTTATGTAGTTTTTGATCTCTGATTTTGTGCAGTAAATCAGGTTTAATCCTATCCTTTTCAAAATTTAGTGTTCCTAAATATCGATGATAAACCAGCAGATGGAATATAGAAAGTGACGTGATCTTCGGTTCCTTTTTATTTGTTATGTTCGTATCCCTGAAATTCGTGGCGTTCAATAGCAGCATACGGCATAATAGTCTCGGATGTCAGTGTTTGGTTACATATGGGCAGAAATACTATATCAAATGTCCTTTTTCAACTTGTTTGCTTTCAAGGTTGAATAGAGGAAGATACTGTATTAATTGCAGGGACTAGCCATTATCCTCCCTCTTTTGCTAGTTGTGGCGCAGCAAATGGTTGGTCGCAACCTGAAATTGGTTGGTACTTTGTCCTAAGGACTAACTTTTCATTTATTTACATTTTCTTGAAAACTTTTGTTTATTGTTGGAGCAGTCAAGTTCTCATTGTTTCTTAGAATTTTTTGGAAGCATTGCAGAACAGCGAAATTGGGATGTGTCGACTCAGTCGCAAACAGTACGAGCAGCAGTACCGTTTTGTGGTGGTTTAACTCAGAACAAACTGTGGCCAAATGAAGAACAAATTTGGGGCGGTGCTCAGCGTCCTCCAGTGTTTCCAACAGCCCCGCCACCACCTGCTTATGCTGCAAGTACGTTAAATGACGGCATTTATTATGTTTTTTGATGTTGTGTTTATTCTTTGTCCATTTGAGAGGAAAAGTGCTTCGCATGTTAAATGCCAGTCAGGTTAAATGACAGCAGTGATTTCTAATGTGTGTATAGGTTGGCAGCAAAATGCACCGCGTGGTAACGTTTTTCCTCTGCCAACACGATTCAACGGTCCACCATTCGAAAGTAACGCTGTGATGGGAAATTGGGTGCAGCGTCCGATGAATGAGCCAGTACAGCCGCCGGTGCCACCATCCACTATTCCGCCACCTCAAAGAAGTCGACTGCAAAATGTTTGGGGTGGCACATCAGCTGTAAACAACACAGTTAATGGAATGTATCTCCCGCCGCCTACTGTCGAGTACAGTGTATGATTTCTTCGATCTACTTCATTCTCCTGAAATCTCTTCACGATTGAGGAAATACCGTCACCGACCTTTTCAAAATCTGAACTGGGAATTGGGTGTAGTTAAAAGATTTTTCATTTAGTTTCTTTTTAATGTACAATGTTTTGAAGAGTTTATTTTGTTTTAAAGACATCCGATTTCAGCTTCTTTTATTTTGGTTCGTTTTGAAGACTGCAAATAGTTGATTTGATTCAAATTCCATGGATGATAAAATAAAAGTCAATGTGAAACTTCGAAAACTTTTTTCTAGCTAAGATTTCATTATTCTAGGTGCCCAATGGATTGTCACAGTGGAATCCTTCAACAGGCTGCAGTGGCGCGGCAGTAACGACAGTACCTGTTGTACCAAAGCCACAGTTTACTCAAAGTTTTGTGAATCGTTCTTCACCTCCTCCCAATACTTTCAATTCGTATTCACAAGTTTCCAAGTCCGACTCGGTTTGTGAATTTTTAATGATATTATTTTCCTTAGAAGAATCCCTTCTCATCCTAACGCCTTTTCGCGATTTGCTTGTGCCATTTTCTGGATTTTAAATTCGGTATTTTCGATTTGCAGTTTATGGGTGAAAATGCTGTTTGGCAGGATCCAGAAGGTGAAGTGCGTAAGTGGCAACGAGACACTGGCACTGCTGCATGGGGTGATCCTGAGAAGCAACAGAGTTTGTTTCTTCTTTACTTATTCAAATATATAGATTGTATCCCATTGAATTCAGTGATTAAAATGGGTGTTTGGTGTGAACTTTGTTTCAAAATTTGTTTCAGAAGAAATCAAACGATGGATTATACCGGTCGGGAAAGAATATGACAACTCGGATAGCGAAGGCGGTAAGTCTTGCTTTCATAACTCTATTATATCGTGACACAGTTTAGGACATTCCTTTCAAACTGATGCTTATTCCGTTCACACATCGAAAAGTTTTATTTTATCTCAGGTGGTCGTGTAATTATTCCCCTTGGTTGGGGTGACCTTCCTTCAAAGTCATCAAGTAATAACGCTGCACCAACTTCAACAAATTCGCTTCCACCGTGGCCATCTAGAAGCGCGCAAGCAACTGCCACGGTTTCATCATCAGGTTTGTAATATGTCGTGAACCTTCCTGGATGCACTGGAAAATGTATTGTGTCAATTAACATCCCAAAATCCTGATGGCTGAAGATCACTTTACTCATTTGATATTTCTAATTGTATTTGAACCTGAATGAATGGTTTTGAATTTCCTTTTCCTAGAAGTACTTATTTGGAATTATTCGTTTAGGATGGAGTAATCGTTCGGCTTTAGCAACAGCGAAATCAACAACCATTCCAACTCTTTGGGAGATTCTTTCTGAGCATCAGCCTGCATCACTGGAGAGTGGTTGGATACCGCCGGATGGTGTAAGTAATGCAACTATGCCTGCTTCAACGCAACAAATTGTTGAACAGCTACGCCAGGCTGTTGCGAAAGGTACTTATATGCTGGTTTACTACGGATTAAAGTATCGAAAATGATGGCAATGAAATCATGATTTTGTATTGTTAAAATGAAGCAATTTCAGGGTTAATTGATGTTTCACTTCTCAGTAAGCCACTTCCGAATGAGGCACTCTCAGAGATGCGCACGCTTCTCAGTCGCATCCCGGTGCTGGAGCAAGCAGAAAATGATTTAGCTCGTCTTATGAACGCTGTCAAAATTGTAAGTTTGTTTTTTGAATAGATAAGTGAGGTTTTTATTAATTTGACAGAATTAGAGTGCGGTCATGGCTTTGCTTTTTATTTTGAATTTTGAGAATAACGACCCTGAAGGTGGAAGTGGAAGAATGGATACGCCGACGGATCTCATGACATCAGAGCAACGATCAGAATACAGCCGACTAGTTATCGAAATTGCTGCAACAAAAACGGAAATTTCGACAATTCGTGAACGTATACGTGGAAACTCCGATGCTGTTAGTGTTAGGGTAGGTCTTTTACCAAAGTATTCACATGTAACTTCTGGGAAATGTGTTAAAATAGAATCATTGCTAATTTTTACTTGAATTTTACAAACAACTCGCGTGTGTAATGTAGTATGTGTCATGCATGGAAGCATAGAAAGGTGAAGGTAAGGTCATGTGGATTCTATGGACTTTGGTACGAGCAGTCCAAACTGCTTATGCTATATTAAAATGCAATAAGATGGGGGAGTAAACAGAGAACCGAAATAGTAATATTTGAATTTGAAGTATGTAAATTGTTGGAGGGGCATTGTTTCTAAACGGTTTGCATTAAGATCAGCTGTCATAAGAAAATAAAAGACTGAAGAGATTTTTGCAGCCAGCAACAAGTTTAGCTGAAACTCAGCGAATGCATCCACTGCAACCGCAACCAGCCGTAACAACAACAACTTCTTCTCGTTTCGGCGATAGTATTCTGGATGTTGCTGTGCGTGTTGAACAACAGAAACTATTTTCAATGTAGTAGTAGATGTCAAGTACTGACTAGTCAGCAAAGCACGCATGCATCGCTATATCTGCCTTTTTTATCATTTATCTTGTCATTTTTCACGTTTTATTGTCATGAAATTTTCAACGGAGTTTAACCTCACGGTGCGTGTGCAGCTCAGTTCATGCGTAATAGAACTTATATCTTCATTATCTTCATGTTAATCTTAAGTTATCATATATATAATGCTATCTCGGATTCAGCGATTTCTCATTTTTTGAATTGGATGAATGCGCGCAGATTCTTTTTTGCTATCTATATTTTCTTTAAAAAATTGCACCTAACACCTCCATCACTTCGTGCATTATGATAATAACCTTACATCCATTCCTATATGCTACACTAAGTGAATTTTTAAAAATTGTTTGCCGAGGTGAAAGATGGCTCGTTTTTAGCATAGAAAATGTTCATGTTACTGGTTTTAGTGCTGATACTGATGGTGGTAATGGTGTAATCGCAAAAGTGTACGCAGCAAATAAGTCTCATTTGCCAGGAAAAAGATATATGGAGTAGTTCTATTTTTAATGGATTCATATTTCAGTAATATGACAAGTAATCTAAATATTCTTTGTGTCTTTCCCTTCAGTTCTCATGGGTTTTTTATGTCGATGTCTTGATTGATTCTTGTATTACATCAAATCGTCTATTTCTTACGTGTTTTTTTCTCGTTTAATTTGACTGTTTAATTAGGGTAAGCGCATTAGTTGTGTCGTGATAATTTCTTCCTTCTCCACTTTTATATCTTTGAATGTCATGTAAGTTGTAGTTCAGTTGATCAGTTGTTGATATTTTTAAATTCTTACATATTTTTTTTTAAATTCTAAGCTCATTAATGCACTATGCGTAGCTGCTGTGAAATTGTTTGTTGAGAGTTTTTGGAGGAATTTTATATATTGATCACGCATTGTTCGAATCTTATGTTCTGCTATTTTCCTACTTCCCTTTCCCTTCACTCTTTGATTTCAAATTTCCAGAAGCTCCGCATCCGTTTCCATTCATTCTGCTCAGCTGAAGCTTACTCGTAATGCGAGGATATGCTTCTATGCATTGTCGAGTTATGTATATGTATATATGTTAGGGAGGCAAGTTCGGTTCGGTTACGTACACTTTTCAAATTTTTGTAGGTACATTTGCTTATTCATAGGTAGAAATATAATTTTGCGTTTACCATTGTTCTCTGGATACCATCTGGCGATTGCTTTGTGATTGTGGCTTGCACATATTGAATTAATGTTGGGAACAAAAGGTTTAATTTAGAAAAGTAAGTTTGAGTGGATAAATATACTAACTTTGCTGACTGAACCGAATCTTTTGGTGTCATCTGCTTCGTATACGTTATAAAAATTCTCCATCAGTATTTGTTGGATTAGACTATTTACTGCAACATTTGCTCATGGCATAAGCTTGTGCATACGTTCGGTACATGTAGTATCCATTGTGGTACAATAGCCTCCACTTGCTGCATTCGTTATAGGGTCTTTAGTGTTTTGGTGTTATATAATTATATTTACCCATGAATAGCTTTTGTCAAAAATCTCGAGGTAGCTTTCGTAATTATTGTATGTTTGCTGTATAAGTAACCAAACAGTTCTCTCCTATTTACACTCTACTGTCTTTTCATAAAGTTTTTCATGTGTTTTCCCTTTTTTTTTATTTGAAATCTAAACTTACTGGGGATGTTAATTTCATGCTTCCATACCAAATGCTTACTATCAACATTTATTCCATGCTCGCATATACAGTAGCTTTCATGGATCAATCGGTGTATTAATTTAATCATTTCAAGTTTTAACTGTAAGGACCTAATTGCAAGAGCCATGAATTTCCTGAAATTCTACAATTTCTTTTCTCAAGATTCTTAAGAAAAGATGATTGTGAGCAGCTAGGATAAGTGCTGATACTGTTACTGAACACTGAAAGCTACTGTTCTGTGGCTGCCTCGCATTTCCATGTTTTTTTTTTTTTCAAAGAGGAAAATATCGGTTCTCGTCACTTCGGGTATTCTTAGTCGTTTGCGCCGTTTTTGTTCTCAGCGTACAATTTAATTCTTTCTTTTCTATTTTTTTGGTTATATTGTTTATTATTGTATGTGTGTATTTTTTTACGAGCCATTAACCTTTAATTGATCAATTTAAGCATTAATTGCTATTATCCTTTTTTCCTGATATGGTTACCATTTGTCGTCTTCAGTTATGGTTAGCAAAAACAACTCCATCAGCAAGTGCTCATCGTTGCTTCGCCATTATTAACATTATGATTATCATTACTATTACCATTAATTAATTGCCCGAATGTCTTTTCTTCTAACTTCATTCTCTTCCATGTGCTATCCTTACTTTTTTCAATCTTTTCATTGCAGGTTGTTTGTCATCTTTTTCTCTTCCGTTTACAAAAGAAAAAAGTTGCAAATGATCTCGCTTCTGTATTTCCTTGGGGTTTCGTTCATGTTAAACTTTGCAGGTAGGTGCAATACGCTGCAGCTCTTGGGTAGTGTTTGTGTCCGTTCATTGGTTGTTTCATTGAGTCCAGTTTTGTTTTAGATTTAGGCCCGGGCCTTAATGAGATCGCATCACTTTCCGTTTTTAATTTTAGCGGATTTGGGAAAAACAAAATGAGGAGTTATGTGATTTTAGCAACCGTTTGCGCAAAACTTTTGTGCCACATATACTTTTTTTTCGAAGCTTTTTTTTCGGAATCATTCTTCTAAGCCTTTTCGGACCTACTTCCCATTTCAGTAGTCCGTTTCTTCTGCTCTTCATTTTTTCTCAGGTCACTTTTTCACGAACTTAAAAAAAAACTACAATTTGCTGATGCGGATGCCGCTGTTATTATTTTCCCCATAATTATATATTTAATATGCATAAGGTGAATGGTTTCATTCTAGTTTCTGTTATCCCCTCTTGCTCTCGAGCTTCTCCATCTGTATAATACTTTATCGTTTTGGTCATGCCACCATCAGCAGTTGTATCTTTAATATTAGCTAAAACAGCTGTTTTGAATTCTAGAGAAAAAGTATGCGAATTTTAGCAAAATTTGGAGGGTCGTTTTTCATCACTCGTTTGCTCTCTCATTGTTGAAACCAAATACTGTACGAGTATATAATTATATATGAATGTGTGTGGTCTTCCGAGATTCTCTTGAAAATGATGCTCTCTTGCTTGCTGTGATGTGTTGCCCTCCTCAATTGTTTTTGAGTCTTTAAAATAAAGGGAGATTTTTCTTATTATTGTTTGCAACACTTTTTGTCCAAAGTTTAGTTGGTTGTTTCGTTGTTCTTTGTCCTAAATACTTTGTGAAAAAGGCAATCACCATACTTGATCTAATCGACTTACTCTTGGGCCATACTAGGGGCTCTGAAGTCAAATTTTCAAAATTGTCCATTGAGAGTCTACAAGTTATGGTGAACGCTGTCAGATTGGACCTTGCGTTGAGTCAGAAAAAAGTCGGTAAATTGTATAGGTACTGACATTAAAGCCACTATTTAACTAAATGTCCCGAAAAAGTTAGCAGGGAAGTTGGGGTTATATCTCTGTGTCACTAGTTATACTGATTTTCTGAAGGGACTGTGGTTTCTTTTTCTTTTACTTTCTTTTACTGATAGAAGA
>NW_018108191.1:378531-436074 GCF_000183805.2 Loa loa | reverse complement strand
TATGAATGTGTGTGGTCTTCCGAGATTCTCTTGAAAATGATGCTCTCTTGCTTGCTGTGATGTGTTGCCCTCCTCAATTGTTTTTGAGTCTTTAAAATAAAGGGAGATTTTTCTTATTATTGTTTGCAACACTTTTTGTCCAAAGTTTAGTTGGTTGTTTCGTTGTTCTTTGTCCTAAATACTTTGTGAAAAAGGCAATCACCATACTTGATCTAATCGACTTACTCTTGGGCCATACTAGGGGCTCTGAAGTCAAATTTTCAAAATTGTCCATTGAGAGTCTACAAGTTATGGTGAACGCTGTCAGATTGGACCTTGCGTTGAGTCAGAAAAAAGTCGGTAAATTGTATAGGTACTGACATTAAAGCCACTATTTAACTAAATGTCCCGAAAAAGTTAGCAGGGAAGTTGGGGTTATATCTCTGTGTCACTAGTTATACTGATTTTCTGAAGGGACTGTGGTTTCTTTTTTCTTTTACTTTCTTTTACTGATAGAAGATGAATGATGTTTTGAATCAGTCGTTTAGGACAAATGAATTTGGATTTTTTCAAATCCTGAAAATTGCCTTGATAATTTTGCATAGGGAGTGCACATATATGCGCACAGCTTTTGTTTTTTTTCGGTAATCACGTCCAATAACACAGTTTTGATGAAATATATTTATCGAAGACTTTTTTATCGAAAGCGGACTCCTCCGAAAATTTAGCTAATTATAGCACGGGATGTACATCGTCTTGTACTTTTTTTTGAATTTTGTTGTGAATTTTTTTTTAATCTCGATAGAAAATTAATTGGCTAGTTTTTTCGTCCGGTGTGTATCTCTAAGGAGGAGGGAAGAGCAAAACTGTTGCTTATCCGGCTGATAGAACCGAAGTGTTCCCAACTATTTAAGCCATTTCCTTGCAGAATCTGGACAAAGTGGGAGTCTGTGAATCTCGGTTACTTTTTTGGGCTTCATTAAATTTGAGATCAACTTATTTTCCTTTTTATAACTGCTGCCTATGATCTGCTGATTGATTCCATTATTATTATGAAGACATAACAAGAATTAGCAGATTGGGTGCCATCTCTTCGTCCTTTTTTTGCTTATTTTTCTTGTTGCCCTTTATAATCCCTTTGGTTGGTGTGTTCCTTGACCGATCCGATATTTGATAATTTATGTTTTGATTGTACTTTACGCATACCTTCTGATCATATATGTATGTAGATTTTTAATTGAATTTCTTCAAATTATTTATGGACTCAATAAACTTTTCCGAATGGATTGCTTCCCATTTATAATGTGATCAGCAAATTTACATTATTCTAGTGTATGAATGTTAGAGCTAACATTTTTGCATATATCAGTACAGCATCTTACAATTCTGAGAGGAAATCCTCACCCTAATTCAACTTTGCAGGTACTTCGGCTTTCAGGGGAAAGACGAGAACTTTCAAAATTTAATCTTTCCGTTTCTTTCGAAATCTGGAAATTTATTGAGAGGGATGAATTGATTTGAGAGAAATACATTTTTATAAGGAGTACGAGAGATCCAATGAACTAGTAGTTATCGTTAATTTCTACTTTTTCCCTAATGGATGTTAATGAAAGGGAATCCTCATTAAATCAAATTTTACTGTGAGGAGAAAGAAAGGTCAGAGTTTTTAGAGCGTTTGCGAATGTATGAATGATTTACCAGGTTTGTTTTTGTTCATTTATGATTTTAATATATAAACGAGTAGTAAAAGATGTTATAAGACTTGGAGGCGTCGTGAAAATTTTAAAAAAATTGAAGAAATATTGGAAGAAAGTGCCAGGCGCTGACTCTCACTGTTTGCTTATAGCTTTAAAGCCACACTGTCGCAATCATCATAATAGTATTTTCCTTCAACACTTTTTGTGCAGTATTACTTACTAATTACTTCACAATTTGACACTTCTCTTCTCTTTCATTCTCAACTGAAAAATCAACACCTTTCTCTTCGGAATTTTCTATTGTAATTACAGTTTGGGAAATTGATGATGGAAATACAACGTGTTTCAAAAGAACTGCTGCATTATGTCATTTTTTAATGTTTTAGGGTTCCAAATTGTTGGCTGTTAAAATTCCCCTCCGTTAGATTCTTACTTATTGATTTAATTTAATATTTCTTTACTCGAAAGCAAAAATGATGATTCAGCTTTGGAAAGCAAACAGAACAAAGCTTCATTTGCAAAGTGAAGACGGGTATTTGTGAACTGTAAAGTATCGATGACGTACTTTCGTTTTCCGAGTATACCCATAAAGGATGGTATCTGAAGTAATTTCTACATTACTCGCAAAAAAGATTGTTATTGTCGATGAGTAAATTCATAAATATTTTTTGACTTACTATTTTCATCTACGTACAGTTTCGTCCCTGTTACACTTAAAATTTAAACTTAGACGGATTGATCAATTTAAAGATTGAAAAAGGCATCGTTCTTTAACATCAGATTTACAGCTTGCGCTTCATTTCGTTGAAAAGGATATTGAATTTAAGTGTGAGGATTAATAAGTACCGTACCTCGTTTGTAAATTTCATCGTTCTAAAGCATTTAAAGGATGAATGTAAGAAGCAGGAATGAAATGGATATAAATAGATGAATACATTACACGATTGCGTGGCACTGATCTCGATTCCATCGAATTTTAAAATTGGTCACTAACTTAAAAAATGTTATAGCCTTTCGCTTGTTGACCTAACAGGAAGGGGGATCATTCTAATTTGTCCTCCATTCAATGGATTAGTTCTCTCATTTCACATTTCAAAATATCGTAATACACTTTCAGTGCACCAGAAAATTGTCCTTTCAACCTATGAATTGAATTAGGCATTCTGTTACCCAAGAAAGGGGCTATCAGGCTATCAGCCAAAAGGATCCAGAAAAGAAGTGGAAGTAAAAAAATTAAAGTTTGAATCACAATATTCTTTTTCGTCACTTTCAACCGAATTTTAAATTCCAATATTTGCTAAAACCACTGACCTCGAACAAACGCGCTCAATTCTCTACAAAAGCTCATAACACTGAGGATTTATTTGGCAGCAGGTGGAACTAACCTGTTCGGAGGAATTTTAGAAAAACACCGTCTTCAGCAAATTGTCTTTTTTATTAATCACTATAAGGATAAGAATGTTGTAGACTATTTTGAATAAAAAATCCATGAAAAAATGCTGCGGACATTGCAATTGATCTGAATAAATTTAATACTGGGAATATTTTCGAAATAAATCAGTTAAAGAATGGAGAAGAAATTCATAAAATGAAGAAAATAAGCAGATATATAATCAGATTTCTATGAGAAGCGAACAATAATATCGTCGGAAAATAAGGAAATAAGCAAGAGTAAATGCTATCAACCACAATGTCCAATAAACTGTCCAGCGACAATAGTACCATGTTCTGGTTGGTTCTTCCTCGATTTCAAATATAATGCTAGGCACCTCTAGTGGCTGAATTAAGGTCTGATTTATGAAACATAAAATTGAGCAATATGCATATGCAATATTATGCATTCTTAGTGTTCATAAACACATGCACAGTACAAATGCTATGTTGTTCAGACATGATTATTACATTGCATATAATTTGTAAAACTTTAATACATTAGAAACCTTAATACATTTGAAAATAATACCCCTCCAGATATTGGTGGCGCAATTAATTCGCTCGACGACCGATATGGCGCAGGCTGCAAATCACATTAAAAGAACAAACAGTAACATCTAAACATATTTTGAAATTTTTTAGCCTTTTAGTTTCTTCATCGGAAAAGACTAGCGATTGTTTCTAGTCATAGCAATATAATAGTATAGGCCCAGAAAGTAATAATAACCCGAAATGTTAGCAAAAATCTTGGGAATTATCATTGAGTAGTATTTTAGGAATGTTCCGTGACAGAAAAACCCATGAAAATAAATTTAAAAAGAAAAAAAAAAAGACTGAAAACTGCTTTATTTCCATTTGATTAAAAAGCTCACCCCATACAGTCGACGATATGGATTATCGGAATCATTCGATCTGAAATACTTCCAAACAATTTTTTCAAAAAATGAACTACCCATGAGGAATCAGACAGAAAGATTTTTGCGCTACCAGCTACTTCTGCTCAATCCTAATTGCATTCTCTATGAAAATGAACCTCTTTTTTCGTCTTTTCGTATTGTCGCTGATTGTATTCGCAGGCGATAACTCACGATCGGACTGCAACTTTATATGCAAAATGTTCAGATTGGCATTTTCAGCTTTTTAAAAACAAGTAACGATAGAGGTGAAATGAAATTAGAAAGTGGAGGAATAAGGAAATGCTCTCAATGAACTAATACGTCAAAAAAAAAAAAAACCTTTTCAAGTCCTGTATCAACATTAGTTTCCTGTGTCCACACTTTTTTTGGTCGTCTTCTCTGTAAAGCACTTCCTTGATTGCTCAAATAGAAGTTGAAGTTGATGAGAAATTTAAAAAGTTTTGATTGAAATTTGCAGTAACGATGAATTTGAGCAGACCACTTATTAAATCAAATTATTGAATCTAAACGAATCTGAAGAGTGTATTCTCATCAGAAGGCAAAAAATATGAATACCGGAATTTGCAACTAAAACATACATAACGCATCCTAAATGAATCGGCCATTTCGTAGAACTATGTTCTAGTCCAACAACCGCTCACAATAATGATAATTTTTGCTAGTAGATGTTAATGATTGATCATCTAGCTTTTTATCAATTCAGAAAGTAATACGTCGCGTCAAGAAAAGCAGTAACATTAATGTTACATTCAAAAGATGTTAGCAGTGATAAGATGAAACAATTTTAAGGAAGAAATGAAATGAAACTAAGTTTGCAGGGCAGTGTGCTGAGATTATGCTTTTTTGTGATATTCCGGAAAGAGCAGAAAAATTAACAACTCATCACTGGCAACTGTCTCATTTTTTCTCACATTTATTTCGATAATTCACCCTTAGCTTTCATGGCACTTGGAGAAATGAATAAACTTTCAGAATCCCCAACAATTGCTTCCTAGAAAACGCTATCAGGAATAACTGCATAAATTCGATTATTGCTTACTTTTGCCGGATTTGGTGATTCTTCCAGATAATAGAAATACAAGTTAAATTCATAGAAATACAAGTTAAATTCTGAGAAATGTCTGTAAAACATGATCCAATTTTGCCTATAGTTACCATTAAATCCTTTACTGTATAGAAAGATCTAGCTCATAATTCACCATCAGTTTCTTGCGCCAATTATGACATGACGTACTTTCCACGAAATTCGCACACCAAACAATCGTTATAGTAAAACACAACACAAGTTTTACTATCAGTTTAAAGTTCAACTTTCTTCGTTTAATTCCGTACTTTTATGAGGCTCTCTCCGATTTTCCTTAGAGAAATTTCCTAAAGGTAGTTGCAAGCCAATCGCTACAAAAAGAAACCAAATACGCGTTATACCTGGGTATCGAAAACTGTTGGAATCTAAGATTGAAAATATTGAAGAGGAAATATGACTTTTACAGCATGTTGAAGATTCCTCACCTTATATCATGAATAATATCAACTGCCTACAAGGGGCATCAACTCATGATGTCACTGGAGGGAATCAACTAAAAACCAAGCATTTGAATGGGTTTTAGCTAACTGTTTTTCCAAGCATCAAGTGCAAATGATTGAACTAAAACTTTGATGATTACCATAGAGAGGAACCACTTCAACTCAATTTTGGTGTGCGATTTTCTTCGGAAGCTATTTATTTTCTGCCATATTGATAGTAGATCAATGTATATCAACATGGTAGAAATAACTGAATCATAAACTGGTCATTTCCGACTATGTACAAATACGCATAAAATACACGCATACAAGTGAACAAAAAGCAAAGACCCGTCCAAAAGGAGATATGAGGACAAGTTGCATAAAAGACTTCGCATAAAACAAATAAATTGAAATTTTCGAAAACTTCATGCCTGGTACTTATGGTGGCTTCTCCTTTCAGTACTTGGTGTCTGGAATAAATTTCAAAAAATTTAATTCCACCTGAAAAATCTCTAAATCCATGATTCCACACATTAATCCAGGTATGAAACGAACTCTCGTAATAAAATAGAATAACTTAAAGGAACTATGTAAAGGCAAGACTGTTGTTCTTGGGAAGGGAAGCAGAAGCAGCAACAAGGAGAGGAATGCAAGAAAAGAAGACAGAAACTAAAAATCTTCTATTTGAACAGAAAAGAAATTCAAGTTATTAATCACAGAACAAGACAATAAATCTAAGTTAATAGTTCATCAGCAATTCATAATCGATATAGAATCGCAGAAATGTTTTATATCTAGTACAGTGCACAAGTCTACCGGATGTTTGTTCCCACTTATTCCTACTGGAGGAATCATATTCTCTCCTGCCCTTTCAATAATTCTTCGCAAGTTCCATGAAACCAAATAAGCATAAAATGTAGCAAAAAAAGGTAAATTCTCATTTTTGACTGGCTCGTTACACAGCATCATGGTAAGTTTTCCATTTCCTCCGATCTATTTCCTTATTTTGAGGGAAAATTCTTAAAATCCCAATAAAAAAAATCCAAAACAATTCACTTCTAACTATTCAATCCCTAGATTCGCCAGAATTCTGAAACCATATAATGGTTCATCTAAATTTTCACTCTTACGATTTCCCCTCCGTTTTTTATTTTTCCGCTTCCTTGTCTGCCACGGATTCTGTTCACTATGCGTTGAAAGTTGAGACGAAGGCCGGTCAAGCAATTCCACTGACTGTGGCCTATTAAGATGATTTTCTTCCCTTGCTTCGTTTTCCGTTAACAAACAAGTTTCATTAGGCAGTGCCAACGAAGGACTGGATACATTTTCAACTTCAGTAATGTTAACCACGTCACAAACTACGGATGAGACTTCTGCTATCAGATGTTGTTCAGGATACGCTTCAGCTGAAACAGATTATTCTTCCCCTTCACTTCACCTATAAATATCCCTCTCCATAATAAACAAAATTAACTTTGAATGTGCAAATTATTTAGTCGAACGTACTCGTAGATAGAACATCGGAATTTTCCTGAATAAAATTCTGAAGCTGCTCATTCATTATTTGTCCATCAGCACTGCGGCTAATAATGGTGGAAGCATAGTGTAACAACAACAGGATCAGTAGCGTTAGAACATTTATAAAAGCAACGATACAAACCAGCTCACCAATCTGAAATGTAATTTGTTTCATAGTCATTCATTCGTTCATAAAAGTAACCATACCAAAAATTGCAACAATCATTTATGCAAGAAGTAAATTTGGCCTTTTGTGCAAACCAATTGTAGCAATCATGTTAATATCACTTAATTTCTACCATTCAACAATTACTGATAGCAGAGATCGACCAGTTTCTGTAGTGTTATTTTCGTATTTCTTAAAAACACAACACACAACAAAATTAGGTCAGTCTACAAGTAAAATATACCGTCCACACGCCAAAACAACCATAGAAATGTGCTTGAGAACGCGCCAACGATGCATCCGCATCACCGCCTCTACTTACGATATGCTTCAATATCATGGTACGATGCGCTGGAGTGACTTCCTGCGGTAAACCTTTTACTGTTTCGGTGAGTTCTCTCAAGCTGGCTGCAAGAGCATCTATCTGCAAATGATGCTCCTTAGCAAAAGATGCAAACTACATTTTCCGCACATACCAGTTTCATTTTTCCACAATTATTTCGAAACTGAAAACCTGGATTTTTAAAGCATTAATAGATGGTCTGATAGCATTAATAGCTGCTTCTTCCGCCTGTTTGATAATTAATTCAGCATGTCGTCGACTTTCATTAGTTTGTAAAACATAACGTCGGCTAAGTTCTGATAAATATTCACTGCTGAGAGACATATTCAATTCCAAACTACTGATCCGCTTATTCAGTTTCAGAAATATCGACTCTTTATGGCTCATGACTCCCCCAGGAATCATAAATCCTAAAAAACAATATATGCATATTTGTAAAAAGAGTAGAGATCTACTATTAGTTCAGATAAACTAAGCTACGCACAGCACAAAAACTAATAAAGTAGTATGCTGATCAATAAACGGAGTATTCCGATTTTTTCTCACCTCCGCCCGACTTTCTATTCAATGAATTTGAAGTCGCCGGTGAATTTCTAGTACGAGATATTGTCGAGATGACATCCGATTCTGCTACATTATGTGAAGTGGAATTTTGCATATTTTCAAAATCTCCCGATTGCAGATCACAAAAGTAAGTTGGCAAAACGGAAGTAAGGAAAAATTTCAGAACTCGTGTTCGATTTCTTTTCTTCTGATTTTTGAAAGAAGAATGAATATGAATCTGTAATAAAAATTAGTAAAAAAATAGAATGTATTCGATGCAACTTATGCGAATATTCATTAGATGTAAAAAATAGTAAAGCTAAGGGCCGGAATGCCTGTTATAAATGCAGAAGATTCTACTAATAACCTGCTTATTTTTTACTTCACTAGCACTGCCAGTGTCAATAAAACTATACTGAAATCCAAAGAATGCTCGACAGAACAATACATAACTATCGACGGTGTCAAGAGAACATTTCCTGCATAATTCTACCACTGCTGCATTCCTTCTGTAAACACAAGAGCTAGAAAAGCTCAACTGATGAAATATGCTAAAATTAACAAGTAACGCCTAGCACATTTAATGAAGAGCATTAATTTCATGTTTTAGCAGGATAAAGTGTGTGCTCCAATTTCTTTCAATCATTTTGTTATCATAAAATTTGATGGATGAGACACTAAGATTACAGGAACTATGACAAATAATTTTTGCAGCATAAATGTATATATTCGAGACCTGGTAATATTGTATGATGAAGCTCCTGTACGCTTCAACAGGAAGGTTGATTCGAGGACGCCTTTGATATCAACAATTCCTATACTGCCAACTACATTCACCACAGCATTAACCAACGGCGAATCGTCAACACTTTCATTTTTCTTCAATGAAATTTTACTTATCCCGGCACTAAACCGTAACATATGTACGATAAATATCGCGCATATATAAAGACTGAGAATGACTCATAATTCATGAATAGTAAATGCCCAAACAAGGTAAGAATCAAAAAACCTCGGCGGTACTAGTTGGGGTAACAGCACCAATGTTCATCTTTTCCTCTGGAGTACTGTTTATTGCCTGTACCTCCTGGAAACAAACTTTTACAGAAAATATCGATAAAACAGATGTTCAAGGATTAATTTTTTACGACATTCTCATCTATTTTTTCAATCTCAGCGAAAATCTGATTGGAACTGTCAAAATGAATCCTTCAAATAGCCAAAAATTATTCGACATTCCATAATTGTGGATAAATGCCTACAACAGGGACAGAAAACGATGTGTCTGAAACTGCAGCAGCTTCAGCTTCCGCTTCATATTCATCAACCATTGAAATCCCAAGAAGTCGTACCAAACTAAGTGTGCAATAATGTTCGCGACCATAATGTGACAATAATTCTAACTTAAAGAAAAATACAATATAAAATACTCACACATTGTCTCAAAATATAGATTTTTTTCTTTTTCATTCAAGCACTGCTGATGACTTTTATTTCAGATACTATCTAAATCATGTGAGATATTAAGACTTTTAAAATTGCGAATTTCTTACCCGAAAACTTCACATATGAACATGCAACAAAAGAGGATATATAGCAAAGCACTGAGAGTGTAATTCGTAATTTAAAATTGGATTGCAGGTATTTTCGAAAATTAACCCGCAAAAACTTGACGTATGACCGCGCAGTAACTGTAAACCGTTGTATTTCACGATTGTTTCCAACTATAAAATCACCCAAAGCTACCCATTCATTTGAAGGATAACGTTCACTGCCCAAAATTCTTATATTTTGCGGTCCTGATGAGAATAACTCAAAATTTGCTATTTCCAAGACAGTTGGCTGAAAATCAGACTATAAGTTACTCCTGTAACACATAGCGACAGGAAAAAACATATCTAAATTTCAAGAAGTTATGTGCGAGAAACTTCTTGGAAATTTAACACACATCAATAAATCTAAATGTTTCGTTGGAATTCACACCTGTATAGTTTCACAGAGTTCAATAATAAGCCATTTATGCTCTGCACGTTCACAAGGATTACGCATATAATCGTCCGCTTCCTTCTCATTCAATATGGCATTCTGCAAATACCAAAAATCATAATATTTGATGACCTGAGAAAAGTTCCAACAAGTTTTTTACAAAGAAATGCACGACTTATATATGATTACCTTATTTTCAGCCTCATCATTGCTAAAGAGAACTTTAGCACCACATTCTTTCGAAGCATAGTTCCGTGCTGTAGCTTCCTGAGAAATCATATTGGATGACGCAAGTCGTGTTATACCTTCTGTTACTTTGGATGCAGGAATTGAACTGGAATCCATTTTTGAAGTCTCACCAGCATCCGAGTGCATATTTGCTTTATGTTGATGATTCTGAAAAGTTTTCCTGTATCAAATAAACGAACATCTAGCTATTTCGTGTATGGTTATAACAATTTATTCTGAAAGAAAACTGAGGAAATTTCAATATTTCAATATTTTCACATCTTAAATTTTAGTGAAATAAATCATGAGTACCAGCAGCTAATCTTGAGCTTTCCTTGTACCAGAATAAAACTAAAACTAGCTTAAACTGCAACCTGTTGTTGTTCAGCTTTCCTAATCTCTTCTTTTTTTAACTTTTCCTTAGTCCATTCGTCAAATGTAACGATTGGAGGTTGTTCGCTAGAAAAAGGGACAGTTAAATCAACTTCTTGTACAGATGGAATCGCATCATTTCCTGCCTCCGTATTCCTGAAATTTTACGAAACATGAACTGAAAATCTATTAATACAAAACAATTGATTTATTAAAACTGTTTGGTGATACAATGTTATTTCTCTCTTTTTACCCTTATTTTTCTACTCGCCTTTTCCCTATTGTTACTTGAGAGGTTTTATTCATAAACCATCCAATTTCACTCAGCAATTCAGATGATTATAAAATTAGATTCGTAAATTTTTATATCAAGTCATCTCGCTTTTTATTAAGGGTTAACTCTTTTTAATTTTTTTTGTATGTTAATCGGCTCGCTGTTGACGATCTCTAACCAATTTAACTATTAATCTACTGAAAAAAAAGAGGAGAAAAATATTTACTCCAAAAAGACTGTAGATTCGTATTTTACAATTTTCGCTGCACTTTCTGTTGATTGTACCGCTTCGCTGTTCAATTTTGGACTTCTCACACTAGGCCTTGTATCATTACTTGTTGCATCACATTTCTTCTCTTTATAAATTGAACAAATTGGAAAGCGATAATCAGAGAGAAATCTGCAACTTATATTTTTCAAAGGCTATCAAATCTCAAAAAGAAAGTTTTGGAATTGGAACAATATAAGTTTTAAATGAAAACCTGCACGAGTGAACAGTTCTGCGAGCCACTAAGCTGATCTAATCCAATAATTTAAGGGTATACCCTTAAAATCACAAACAAACCATTTAGTAGGAATAAGTGCAGAAGAACTAACCACTCAAATCTCTAATCGCACTTGTTTTTATTGTATGAGTTGTTAGCAGGTTAAGTTCCAAACCCATTTTAGCAGTCATCAAAAAAAAAAATTCAAGTACAAGTGTGCATAAATTAAAGCATATAAATAGAAACAAAATAAAAAAGAAACTGTGGAATGTAGACAATGATTTCGCATGAAATACGGAGACAATATTTTACAGAATTGACTTAAATACATTTCTTCGTAATGACTCCTTTTTAATGCCTAATCTTGTGAAAAAAAAAAATTAGCTGTCGAAAAAAAATCAGTTGTTGAAAAAAAATTAGTTGTCAAAAAAAATTAGTTGTCGAAGTACATACGCCATGTAAAAGAAAGATTGCAGTTACAACAAATCTATTTTCAAACGCTAAGACATGGGAAGAAAGATAGAGCCCAAAAAAATATATATTTAAATGACCGCAAAATTCAGAATACCATGAGACTAAGAATTTTTAAAAATCAAGCATCTTAAATCAGTTGCCACTTCAGGGAAATCAACATAACTAGGTAACAGACTTTTTGGAAACAACTCTGCAAGTTAGAATGTTAGTTTCGAATCGATCCCCATGAACAACTCGAGTACCTGATGCGGATCTTAACAGTTTGAACGATTTAAATGGTCCTGTAGTATAACTAGAAAACAAAAACCCTGTTTAATGTCGGAAACAAAAATACCAATTAAAATCAAGTGAACCAATTAGAAACGAACTTTTTAAAAGGCGAGATATCATAAGTCGACATCCATCCAGTATCAACAATCGCTACTGACGTTAGAAACTGTATGGTGTGCGCTACAGATAGAAACCTAAAAAAAATGGTATTCAGAAAGACTATTTCCGAACATAACATAAATCCCTTGAGAAAAATCAACTTGGTATATTTTCAGCTGCAGTTTCTACGACCAATGCAGATATTAAAAATCCTTATTGTAATTACAGATAAGTAAAACAGATTGGTAGCACACTGGAATAAATATGTGCAGCAGCGTAATGAAATGTAAAATGAAGACTGTTATCAAACTTTATCATTCGTTAACAAACACAGTGAGGAACACTGATTAAGTGCAAAGAACTGATACGGCAAAGAACTAATACGGTTTAGTGTGGCTGTTTTAAAAAAGTTCACCTTAAATATAACGAGAAAAAGCCATGCAGGTTATTTCTGAACATTTCTTCTGGCCTGCAACTGAATTACATCAGAACACTGCAATAATTTCCTGAAACTCAATATCAACTTTTCAAAAAAGCTGGTCTGTACGACTCTCTTTCAAATTCTTCTTAAATCCCTTACTGAAAAATACTTCTTACTTCCCCACGAACTTGTTTTCTTCCTGAAAACATTAATGATAACGCGCTATCTAATGATAACACAGTTGCTTTCACGACAAAGTACCTATCTTCACTGATGATTACACCTGCCATTCGTGGAAAACGGAATACTTTTAACTAATGAACCACATTTCCTTCCATAAATCATTAACTACTACCGCACTGCCAGTTAACTACAGTGAACCATGTTTAAAACAAAACACGAAAAGACAAAATGTAATAGTGTAAATCTCGATGCAGGCCTAAAGTTGATATTTAAAACGGGTAAAACGTCTGCAGAATCTAATTCACGGATATTTATTCATGCATTCAGTGAACATCCAAACCATTACAACAGAAGAGCATAACCTAATTGAAATCGTTTATTTCATATTCCCAGTAACAAATAATATCCTTATCAGTTATATAACGTTTACGCCGCAATGAAATACATAATTTATTCACTCTCCAGACAAAATTTTTTCAGCACATTCATCTCATTGAAAAAAGTGCATGAGTAGTTAATACTAACAAGAAGTAAGACATTTGCTCCCATATTCGTGTCAGAATCGCTCAAAGAAGAAAATTGAGTATGACACCTGGAAAATTTAGAATTAGTAGGACAGAGTCCAATGTTAAATTTAACAATCATTCAACAAAAGAAAACAATAAATCCTTTCCATTTTCAAAAAACAAAAAACCAAATGATGAAAAACATCACACATGGAAATTTGTTTCTTCATCCAGATTATCTAAGACGGAATTCATTTTTCCGACACACTCTTAAAAAGCGCAAGAAACACAACTCAATATTCACAAGAACATGAACCCAATTTTAGAAAACGCTATTTGTTGCTTAGACAACTCTGATTCGCAACAGGTACCAAAATTATGTACTTTTATCTAAGCAACTGAAAGCCAACTTATCGAATCAAAATAATCTGTAAGAATACAAGCTTTTTTCGCTGTGATCACAAGAATTCAATAACAGAACACTGATGCAGTCACATGATGATAAGTAAATTTAATCTTCACGGAGAGGCAAATGCATCTTGCGAATTGGTTTGCCTGCTTCAACAATCACCAGATGTATCTTGTCCCCCGTGCTTATTTCACGTTCTGCTGCCACACGAAACGCATCTTTTATAAGAGAAGTAGCTCGCTCAATCGTCAAATGCGGCTTCTCCACATCACCCGACACTGTCACCAAACCAATCTACAAAGAATATTGATATTCGGATCACTATTAGCAAATGATGGATAGGACAATCAGCACTACAAAAAGTGGAGCCCATATCAGTCATATTAGGTTAAGCAATTCTAAAATGATCATAAAAGTACCAAATAGATTAGGTTTTGATAAAATAATTAAGAAGAATCAACGAAGGAACGACAGCTAGCTAATCACGTGAGGAGAAGATAGAGCATGCATCAGAATTTGACATCATTTCAAAAATACTTCATTCGAAGATTAAAATGAAAACAGCCAGAGGAGGGCAAGATACAGTTAACCTGACAATCGAAGAATGGCATGATCATTGGTTCCGCGCTACCAGAAGCAGTGTACCCGATGTGTTCAATGCACCCAATGGGATCATAGCTGAACACAGCTCCTTTGCCTAAAAAAAATTAACATCCAACCATAAGATTGAGAATCTTTAATATTTCAACATGATTCTAGACGTTCGGAAATAGTGAAAATCCATACCATTCTCATCAATGCCGGCTAATATTGCACCGGTGTAGTACGGGAAAAAACGTCGATAATATAAATTCCGTGAGAGTAATTCGGCACATAAATCTACGGTCATATCTCCGCGATAATCGAATCGATACTTGTGTAGGCGAGCCTGAGAAATAATGAAAAGTATTTCGCCATTATTATCCGAAATAAAATATGTATCGCTAGTAAAGTTGCAATCGTGCACTTCACACAATCTCATTATATCTTTAGAAAGAAAGCAAAGTTGATAGACTCATTTTTTTTCAAATTAGAAGACTGTCAAGACTCATTTTTTCTAAAGAAATTTTAAAAGAGTTACAAGTGTCTTTAAAAAAATTAAATTTTATCGCTGTTCAGAACAAACCTCCAATAATCGTTTCAGCTGTAGAACGTCGCCGTAAAATCCAGCACATGAAAGCACAATTGAATCATTTCTGAAACAATCATTTGTAAGTCAGAAATTCATAGTTGTTAGCACTCGTTTACATGAAGCAAAGATGCCGTTTGAATAAATCTCCATCCTGTGAAGCGATAAAATGAAGTCTTACAAAACATGGATCTTCTCAGCATCTCGAGTCAAGACATTGATTTCAAATTGTGACATACGTGTATCACTCGCCATGATCGCAAAATTATCCCCAGCAATTGCTGCTGTAGTCCTGAATGAATATCTCTTTTTTTGTTGTTAAAAGATGGTAAGAAAATGTCAAGAATAAGAAGCTTCCCATAACAAATTCTACAGATTGCTAGTAATGTTTCTTCAAAAGATATTTACTTCGTTAACAGTAGCATTACTCGACTAAATTTGATTTAAATTTAAGCTTAAACTGGCATTATTGGGGAAGAAAAAATGACAAATAGGAAAAAAAGTAAGACGTCTTTAGATGAATAACAGAAGCTACAACAAAATCACCAACTCAGTTGAGAATCTGCAGCAGAAGTTCGACCCCACTTGTGTTCAGTAATGGAAGTTAGATTAGATCTAACTTCTATTACTAAATAGACGTGGAATTAAAATAAACAGCCTGCGTACTAATCACAATGTGACACCTCGGACAAGATAGGTTTTCAATGAGAGAACACACTTTATCATTATTGAAACTGTTGAAACTGACCCTCCTTCGAAGGAGTAAGGATTCCATTCCGATGCTTGCTTTACTACTGGTCTCATCCAAGGCGGCGAGGCACGAACTTCCGCCAGCTTCTTTTTAAAAGCTTTCATCTGTCCAGCAGGGTAGAAGTCCATATCCAATTCATCTACGAGACCCATTCCACGACATGAAAAAAGCATAAAATGTACACGAAAACCATTTCTTAACAAATACATAGACTGATAAACTAATATGAACTGATGATATTTCAAATCGAAATAGACATGTCCCAACCATTCTAGTCTGTCAACTGAACAGAGTTATGTTGACGTTTCAATAAGAAGTCAATAAATCAATAACCGCCCAAACCGATTACTTTATCACGCCCGGAACCAGCACTGATACGTCCACATCAACCTTAACCAGCTCTAGGAATGGCCGAACCACCGAATAACGGTAAACCACGGGCATAATATTGCTTGCATGACTGGATAGGACAGGCCATAATAATACCGTGTTTCCCTGAAAATAGGACATTTCTTATATTCTCTCTCCCCTAGAAAGACGTACCAAGGCTTATTTTCAAGGAGTACCTATTTATTTTCAGTACATATCTTGATTTGGGATAACACGGTAGCATTTCCCTTGTCCACTTGCTCATTGCTGTTATCGTGCTCTGCTTGCCATTTTCGAACCAATCAGCCATACAACTTCTTTTCGTTGCAGAAAGCTGTAAGATTCTTGCTCTAGGAATCTTCCACAATTCCTTTCTTGTATTCCATAAAATAACTTTACTTTTTACCACGTATTTTGTCTTTTACCACACAGAGAGATCAAGCATTGAGGAGCATCAGAGAGATAAGTCTGGAGGCTCGGCAAGGGTGGGCCCGAGGCCTCATCAGGGGCTTGGCGCGATTGCAAAGGACGCTGATACTAGTGTTCCCTGCGGCTACGGCAAAGCCGAACTAGATCTTATGTGCAGGGGAGAGCTTATATTGACCTCTTACCTGGAAATGTCACTAGGGCCTATTTTCAGGGAATGATTTTTTTCGGGAAAACACGGTATGTAGAGGTTATGGTCAATTACCTGAAGAGGTTCTCCCTCGGTCTATCTTATGATTGCCCTGTTCCTAGAAATGAAGGAATTGTTTTTTAGCTTTAAATTAGTTGTCTTGCCATAGGCTTAAACGAATGATATGTGGAATAATACTTGAATGAATATTGTGTGACACATATTTCAACACGTATTTTTATGTTGGTATAAGTTGAAACAAAAGTTTTTTTGACACATGTTTTGTCTTGCTTCATCAGAAAATCCGTCATGGTAACAAGAAAAAAAGAAGTGATGGAACGAGATAAAGTAGGTGAAACGGCAATTTCGGAGCATGAAGAAGGAGTAAGTTCATAATACGTGTGCATGACATTGTAAAAATCTTCAGTTTCTTTTGATTCTTTCAGAATGACCTGTAACGTACTTGATTCCTGGATGGATTCTTAAATTTAATTTAACATTGTTGGATGAATTGTTTACCACTGATTTTAGGGCGAACATGATCCAATAAAGAAAACGGCTTCAAATAAGTCCGAAGAAGTTGTCAGATCCTCTATGAAGAAACATGAACGTAAAAAAACTAAGTAGGTTAATGTGCTGTTTTCTTCATCTTTGTGGTTTTACTCTAAGGTTATACTCATACAGTCCAGTGTTGTTTAGTCAAATAATTTTAATGGTGATGTTCATCGTATCCAAACCCTTTTATTCTGTCAATATTCATTCGAAATATCCGTTATTTATGCAGCATATTTCAGAAAATCCACTAATCGGCCATCACCGTGTTTTGAAAGTGCAGAGCGGGCAGTAAATTTAGAATCAGTAATGACTTTCAAGGATTTTGGCCTGGATGAACAATTGTTAAAAGTAAGTTTCGCTCGTAATCTGCGAAATTATAGTCTTATAAAGAGTTTTTGGATAATAAAAATTGAACAGAAGTAAGGAAGAGGGAAGAGAAGAAAAATGACTGGAAGAACTTTCACTTTCTCTTAAATTCGTCATGGTTACAAAGAAAAAAAGAAGTGATCGGACGAAATAAAGTAGATGAAGTAGTGGTTGATTTTTGCTATTATTTTTCGTGTTTTATTAGTGCAATATTTTTTGATTTCTCATTATTCAAAATTACTGAATTCATGCAGGTTATTGGTGAGCTTGGATGGGAGCGTCCAACACTGATCCAGAGCCGAATGATACCAGCTGCTTTTGAAAATAAGAATATTCTTGCACGAGCACGAACGGGTAGTGGTAAAACAGCTGCCTTTATGCTTCCTATTATACAAAGGGTTTTGCAGCTGAAATGCGTTAGTCTTTATTTGTTTTCATTGGCGTGAGTTCACTGGAATGTCTTAAAATGTTTGTAAGACTCTTTGGTGTTTCTCAAATTAAGACTGCATAATTTCGCTGCACCTGTCATCACTTTTCTTTGCGGAATGTCAATACTTATCGTCCATAGCGTAAAAGAAAGTTGAATTGAGATCTTAAATGCAACATGTTTCCACAATTTTCGTTTTAGAATTCTTCAAGTAACGGTGATGCTGGTCCATTTGCGGTTTTTATTGTTCCTACAAAAGAGCTAGCAAAACAGGTAAATATTATGTCGCTTAATTTTTGTATCATTTGCATTTCCATTCATCATTTATAATGCTTAGTTTTACATACTAGTTTCAGTCCTGTCTTGATTGAATTTCCTATATTATTGTATAACGCTTATTTCAGACTTACTCATTGCTGTGCAGATTAACAGAGAAATTCCCGTTTCTAATGTCATTGAATTTCTCGGAGCTGAATATAAATACTGATGACAACTGGCTTTTGGTTAGCTGTAAATTTTTTTGATAATATTTTGGTAATAGTTTTTTTCATTTGAACTGAAACATGTTATTTATATTGGCTTTTTAGAAGAAACCCGACTTTGTTGTTTCTACACCCAGTCGATTTCTACAAGCTCTGAGTAAGTATGGAAAACCATGCGAATCAGTTAAACATGTTGTCCTGGACGAAGCTGATTTGTTGTTGTCGTTTGGATATTCTGAGGAAATGAGGTGATGCTTCGTTATTGTAGAAAGCTGATTTTGCTAAATTTTTATAGATTCTGGTTTTACTAACTGACCTTTAATAAAAGGTTTGTATTGAAAGATTTTTTTTCTTCCATCTTTTTGTTCAAAAATTTGCAAACAAATTATACCATATTTCTATCATTTTACATTACATTTTACGAAATTGGTAACCGAAAATTGCGATGAAGTTCCAAATCTCTTTTTACATACGGAGTTTCAGTACCGGTGTTTTTTTCAGGCTGATAAAAAATTTTCTCCCCACACACCATCAGACAATATTCACTTCAGCAACAATGACTGAAAAAGTAGAAGCACTTAAAGAGCTCTACGTGACTGGTCCAATTATTCTAATGAAATTGAAGGTAATTTGGGTTTGTTGTGTTCCCATTTAATTTCATATTCTCTGAATTTATATGATTATTCTTTCATCAATATGGTCTTCAGGAGGGGCAACTACCGAATAGCGACCAGCTTTCACAGTATCATATTTCTTGTCAAAATGAAGAGGAGCGATTTGCTATCTTTTTGGCACTGTTGAAGTTGAAATTAATTATTGGCAAATCGATCATTTTTGTCAGAGACACTGATCGTTGTTATCAGTGAGTTCATTAGTCTTAATTGATGTTGGTGAAGTAATTTTTTTTTACTGTTACTTCGGATATGGTTCAGCGACTATCGAATCGTATGACTTATTATCAGGTAGATGAAAGCATGCATGTGAATATGATAGCTAACATCTTGTTCAGTCTCATTAACAGCCGCGTAATGATTTGTAGCGCCGCAAATCTATGTTGCCGGTGCTGGCTAAGGATAA
This sequence comes from Loa loa, assembly GCF_000183805.2. Lineage (NCBI taxonomy): Eukaryota > Metazoa > Nematoda > Chromadorea > Rhabditida > Onchocercidae > Loa > Loa loa. The sequence goes on along the minus strand of NW_018108191.1, from coordinate 416,453 downwards.
TTTGCTCCCATTTCTTAGTTTTTTTTCCAAGTTCTAAGGGAAATAGGTTTATCCTATTAGTCATTTCCAGTGCATTTTGTTAGAATTCATATTTATCTTTACTTTCGTATCATTTTTGACCTTGCAGTTTGATGTTTTTCTTAGACTTGGACTTTTTTTACAAGCATTCAATATTCGATCCTGCATTTTGAATGCCCAAATGCCAGTTAATAGCCGTTGTCATGTAGTGGAACAATTTAATGAAGGACGATATTCTTATGTTATTGCCTCTGATATAAACGATGTATCCTGTGATTCACAAGCAGTGATGAAAGATGAAGATGATGGGAATGTATGAATTCTGTTTTATTGTTCAAAACAGTACAAGTTTTACAATTTTATTTGGCTTCTCACACTTCGTACGCGATTACTTTAGTCATAATTTCATTTTCAGGTATCTAGAAAAGAAAGAATACGGAAGAAGAAACAGAAACATATCGACAGAGAATCAGGAGTTTCACGAGGCATTGATTTCCATCATGTTGCAAATGTTATTAATTTCGATTTCCCTACGTCACTTAACTCCTATATACATCGTGTGGGAAGGTATGCATCAGATTATAAGGAAAATGTTAGTCCCATTTGTCAAAACTGACCTAAGATTTTTTAATTTCAGGAGCTTTTGCCTTTTATCAAATTTTTGGTTCATTATTTAGTGTCTTAATTTGTGATGTTTAAGAACTGCTAGAGGATGGAACAAAGGCAATGCTTTATCATTTGTTTCACCTCAAGAAAAGCCTTTTTTGGAGGAAGTTCAAGACGAAATTAATGCGCAGCTAGGGCATCGTGCAATTACTCCATATGAAGTTCGCATCAAAGAACTGGAATCATTTTTTTTAAGAGCTCGAGTACGTCATTAAAATCGAAGTTTTGTTTGCTTATTTTATGATGAGAAATAGTTGGAGTTTTTAAAAGTCTTTTTAACAGATTTGTGGCTCATACTTCTGCAGTAATCAAAGTAAAGAATGTTGCGATATGCAAGATCGCTACATCTATTGCAGTATAAAAATTCGAGCAGTTCTGACGTTGATTTGATGGTGAACAAGAACAAGTCTTTTGTAGGAAGTACTGGTAGCTTGCACCAAGACTGCAATCAGGGAAGCTAGATTAGCGGAAATACGAGCGGAGGTATTGCGTTCAAAACGACTCGAAGCTTATTTTGCTAAGAACCCTCGTGAAAGGGCGGCTCTTGAACACGATAAGAAGTTATTCTCTGTGAACCTTCACAGTCCTGCTATTGCCGATGTCCCAGATTATATGGGTATTTATTATCTTTTTTATCTTGAAACCGTAATTCAAGTTTCTAAGTTGGGTTTGCTTTAATTCGGCAACTAAATCTTGCGATCCAAAATACCTTTGTTTTACAGTCCCACTGTCGTTACGAGGAATAAATTACCGGAGTGAATCACAGAAAAAAGAAGGAAAACGAAAACGAAAAAAGCAAATGCATCCAACTGTACATCAAATTAAATACCAGAAGAAAAAAGAAGATCCTCTGCAAAGTTTTTCGTTTCTTTAATGTAAATTTTTATGCTTTCCCAAGATTTTTGTGGCATAATCATCAAAATTTTAATGATTATTCCAATCGGAATTCTTGAATTTCCAATTCAATTAGCAAAGCTGAAGGAATGTAGTCGGAAATCATGTGAAATTGCTTCTACGATTCTCTTAATGAAAGCTGATGAAGAAATAACTTACTAACAACTCCACAGTTCGTTTCTCTTTGTTTTCCTGTGGACTATAAATTTGTTTGTCAGATTGATGCTCGATTTGGTACTCTGATCTTTGCTTCTCTGTTATGTTCATTTTCAGGTGATTTGTGTTTTCTGGTAATAAAATAATATGTGGCGCTAGTTCATGTTAGGCTTATGTTGTTTTCCGAAGCTATTTATTTGATTATTGACGATAAAGTTGACTAGCAGAAGAAGGGTGTGATGCAGAAATAAGAGAAACTGTGTAAAAAATAAAATGGGGATTTTTTATGTAGCCAGTTCTATGAATTGGGACATGGCTGAATAAGTGAAGCATGTTCCCCACAAAGAGGAATACTCGTGTTTTGGGGACAGCGGAAACCATTGGCCCGTGTTGCTTCATTTCTGCATTACTGAAAATTTTTTGATGCTAGCTGACAAGTTTTGAACTCAGGTATTTGTTGGAATCAGCGGAAATAAGTAAAAGAAGCGAGTAGCGGGATGTCCAAGGATGCGGCAAAGAATCGTTACGAGAAAATCAAACATCTTGGCGAAGGGCAGGTAAATTAACCCGAAGCAGTTAAATAATTTTTATGGCTGTTGTTAGTTCCTAGTAGTGTCGATGGGAAAAATATCTACTAAACTGAATAGATGGAAGCAATTCATGTTTTTTGAGCCTACTCTGTAAACTATTGTACTGTCTTCTTTTGAAATTCTTAGGTCTGGAAAATGTGCATTTCAGTTCTGACATCTGTCATATTTTGTCAGAGCGCGCCTCTATGGTACATGCGAACTTGTTTTGTTTTGTTTCTTCTTCTGTCTCTTTTTTTTTTTTTTTTTTGTTGAAGAATGACATTCTGATGTTATATTAGCTCATCTGTTTCAGTTCGCCAATGTTTATAAAGCCAGGGATACGGAGACAAATGAATTTGTTGCAATAAAAAAGGTTGCTTCAGAAAATTTTTCAAACTTTGGATCTGAATTTATTAAAAATTATAAATACTGGGATTGGCTATTTTGCTAACTTTATCTTTTATAGTAACGCTACTTTTCCATAAAAAGGCAAAAAAAAATCACTTGATGTGAGTGTTGATCTGCACCTTTATGGAAAGTAAGGTATTCTTCAGATAAAACTTGGTTCAAGACACGAAGCAATGGATGGTGTAAATCGAACTGCGCTAAGAGAAATCAAATTGCTACAGGAATTGCATCATGATAATATTATTGGAGTAACATTTTTTGTCTTTGAATTTACTTTTGAATCGCTGGAAATGGGTTAATTTTTGCTTATTCACTTCAAAACACTCTGCACAATTTGTGGTTGTTGTTGTTTGAAGTAGAGTAAGAATCACTGTTAGCCTTTTGCCTTACCGTTCTAGGAGATAAGAAAAAGATGATCTTAATTTTGCATTGAGACACATCACCATAATAAATTTCGTAATATAATGGTAGCGGAGTGTGTGGGTGGACATTGTAGCATTATATAACAGGCTTATTGTCAAAGCATTATTTTGCTTATTTAATTGCAGTCTTTACTCATTTATTTCTGTTGTTGTAAACATCTCTACGCCTTATAGTGAATAATTTATTCGAGCTGGACACTTCTAATGATTGTAAATTAATGCTTTTCGCATATTTTCTTGTTCTCACATTTGCTAGAAAGCTCGAAAGTTTTTTCTAAAATCACATCTGTACGCCTTCAAAGTTGACCTGAAGTATTGGAACTGAAAGAGAGAGAGAGAGAGATGCATCCAATTTGTGTTCATGCAAAAATGAAGCGTAATTTTGATATCTGAACATATAGTAAATAAAATGTTGCTAGGACTCGAATACTTCCATTTGGACTGGGTTTTGCATTGGATAAGTGTTTCAGTGTCTAATCAACTTTGTTACAGCTTCTGGATGTGATCGGACACAAAACAAACATTCAGCTTGTGTTTGATTTCATGGAGACTGATTTGGAGCATTTGGTGAAAGACAAGGCAATAATTCTGATGCCTGAACATATAAAAAATATGGTACTGCAGATGTTACTAGGACTCGAATACCTCCATTTGCATTGGGTTTTGCATCGGGTAAGTATTTGAGTGAATCGATGGCATGTGCTCATTATGCCACTTTTTCCTTTCTTAGATTTCTCATATTTTAAATATTTTTGATTTTAATTTTTCATTAATGTCTTTGGGTTGAATCATAATTTCAGGATTTAAAACCAAATAATTTACTGATTAATTTACAAGGACGAATAAAAATAGCCGATTTTGGCCTGGCTCGATTTTTCGGTTCACCAAATCGCCATTACACATATCAAGTACGACTACAACACTTGTTTTCTATATTTTTTTTACTACTTAGAATCCATTAGTGGCTTTAAACGTTCCTTAAGTTACAACATATAAAGTGTAGATACTTCGTGTCAGCAGTTTGCAAATATACTGAAGTCTTCATGTGATTAATTTGCAAGCAAATTTATTAGAACATGCTGTAATTTGAACTTGTTTTGCTCAAGTGGTTTTACAGGTAGTGACAAGGTGGTATCGTGCACCAGAATTGCTTTATGCAGCACGTTCATATGGTGTGGGTATCGATATGTGGTCCGTTGGTTGTATTATTGCTGAACTTCTACTACGGGTTACACTTTCACTTTTTGCCAGTTATAAAACTTTCTCTTGTTTCTACGGAAATTTTTTTCGTGGTTAGGAAAACATTATTTGAAAATACTTTTCAAAACTAAGTTTGACTAAATACTCCTTCCTTTCTTTCAGGTACCACTATTTCCTGGTGAGTCAGATATCGATCAACTTGTGAAGATTTACAGTGTTTTAGGGACACCAACAGTGGAGGATTGGTCGGTGAGTGGCATAAAAAAAGATGCTCAAGAATTATCTAAGAATTATCAATTTTTTTTGTCCATTACTCTTTTTCACTTTTAGGGATTGGAGGAATTTCCCGATTTTATAACCATTAAACCAATGCCGGCTATTCCACTTAAGAGTGTATTTACTGCTGCTGGTGATGATCTCATTGAATTAATTTATCAATGCTTAAGGTGTTTCCAATCTTTTTGTCATTTTTGTGCAGTTTTCCGGTATTTTCGTTTTAGTTGTATTTAAGTCTATATTTACATCAGTTTTTCCAGCTCGATACATATTTTTCTGCTATTAAAATGCTTAGGAAGTCTATTAACAGTAAAAATAGATCATGAATTTTTCAGATTCGATCCAAACAAAAGGTGGAATGCAACTCAAGCACTTCGTTCTTGTTATTTCCAATCGGTAAGATTAACTTTCACACCTTTGATATTAGGCTTAATGTTCCACGGTGTGAAGTAAATCATGAAATATTTCGCAATCTGCTCTCATGATTGTATAGTATTTGTGGCTTTTGAATGGAGCCATAATAAATATAGATTTAAAGTAATCAATTAAATCTTCTTATCTTCTTATCTTCTTATCAGATGGTTACAACAACAGCCCATTTTCAGATTGGTTTTCTTTAATATTTAAATTATATATTTCAGTATCAGTTAGCTAAAGGGAAGTTAGATTTGTTCGTAAACACGTATCATTTTAGATGCCATATGCATGTGATGATTGCGACTTGCCACTTCCTAGTACGAGTCGATCAGCGGTTTTTAAGCGGAAACGCCGAGAATATGTAAATAATGATGATGATACTCCGACCAAATTTCGTAGGCGGCTTGAATTTGATTAATAATACTTAAAGAACCTGAAAGTTGTTTTTTCATTGTCTATTCAGAAGTGACTTTTAAAATTTGCAGAATTTATCGTAGCTGATAGCGGGATGCACTTTACAAAAAAAATTTAAATAAGTCAAATTTAAGTGCTAGAATTTGTGGGATTTCGTTTCTGATAAAAGTAACTTTTCTTCAGAATATTGTAAGCTTAATCATTCCAGCTGTGACCTTAATACAAGCCAATAGGAAATTTTAATAATTTTAATTAGCTTTGTAGAAAGTTGGCTGTGGAGTTTCGAACTGTATTGCCTATAATGAGACCGAAAAAAAATTCCCGAATATATTTTTACTAGGGTTGTGGCATTAATTTTTGAAGTTTTTGAAATGAAACCACCAAATATAATTTTAATAATGGTTCTTGAATGAAAGTGCAGGATTAGCAGAGTAGGCGGAACCGTCTGTGAGTGTGTCAACTTGTAAGCAGCTGTTTGGCTTGTTGGAAGTACATCAATGTGGATTTTCCTCTCTCTCCTTCTGCTCCTGTTCGCAATTCTCCAATGCTACTGTTACTACTGCTGTTTCAAGTGCTCATTTGTTTCCCTGAATCTATTGGATGAGTGTTTTCTTTGCAGTGCTGTGCCTTGTTGATGTATTATTTATGCAGTTTAGAAATTGTATCTTGCTATTGCTACAGCTTAAAAATTGTTGTGAAGAAAATGGCTTTCAAATGAAATACCATGAAAGTCTGAACGACCATCGTACATTTACTTCATACCAATGACTTTTTATGCTCTCTTTCTCTGTGTAATTTCACAACCCCAGTATATTTATTCTTGCAGCATTACTGAGCTTTTTAGTAGATTTCTAAGGCTATTGAAGCTTTTCATATTGTGATTGTACGAGTGTTACACCTTTTCCACCAGAATTTTACTTTCGTTTTTTGATGCAAAGATTTTTTGGTTTATTTATTTCATTTGAATATTTGCACTTGATTTGATTCATTGTGTTATACGTGCATGATGCTCGTAATAGTTGTACAGGTTTTAGTTTCCTATGCATTATTGATTAGTTATTTGGATATTCCAATTATGATATACCTCTTTGTCTCTCCCATCGTGTTGTCATTATTTGCTTATTTGAATTTCTTTTAGTATGCTCGTTATGGTGTGTATTCCATTCAGAAATATATTGTATTTCCTCGAATAAATTTTGTCGGGATATCATGCTTGCTGAAACTATCACTTTTCACGTTAAGACTTTTTCCGTCTTTTGACCTCTCCTTCAAAGCGGCTCTGTTCCGTTATTTAGTAAAGCTTGTACAAAGGTATCTTAATTGTAGACTGTTAACTATGAAGGCTATGCCGATAGAAGTAACAATTCTAATCCAGAAAGTGATAGGACTGATTATATACGTTGCTTTTTCAAGCAGACCTAAGGCCATCTCTCTCTTTGATGAAAAGATGGGCCGATAAAAACATGAACTATAATAGGCATGAAAATATGTGAATTGGAGATTTTGGTCTTCGAAATTTAAGTTTGAAAATCCTAGGCATCGATTGTACCTTTGTGAAGTATTGTCGAAACATGTCATGCCTGTAAATGGTTAACTGGCTTGGATACGGAAATCTCGAAAATGTAAATTTGAATGCTGGTTTAGAGGTCCAATCAGAGGGCTGGTACGAGATAATTGGGCATATCCTGAACAACTACAACGAGATGAATTTGGCGCCTAGTCCAACATATCATTACATTTCACCGCTGGCCAGATCGAGATCTGAAGCACGTGGAGCCCAGTCAGTGCGACGTTCATATTCATTCTCGCATGGATCCGGTGCATCATCCTTCGGTAGTGGTGCACTTACTATGCCACAGTACGGCTACGGCGGTGGATACATGTCCAAGTCGCTGTCACGAAGTTGTACGTTTCGAAGTCAAAAGTTGAATTTTTTGGGCGAAGTTCTTTGGTTTTAGTTTTTCATAAAATACTGTTAATGGAGTTTGTTTTTTTAATGTTCCAAAGTGAAGACTGCATGAAGTCTATTTAGTCAAAAGGGTTCGTTTTGTACTGCAGAGAGGTTCATTGATTTTATAGATTGTGCATTTACTTGTTACTATATTTCAATTGATTTATTGGTTTCAGCTTCTTCGTTATTTGGACGCTCATTATACAGCTCAGTGTTAACTCGAACACCACCGCTTCATAGTGTGGGTTTACAGCGTAGTACACCTCACTACACTGATAAGTATCCTTATGTGCGGTATTCATATGGAAGTACAGATACTGGCCTTGGCATTCTTACACAAACTGAATCGGTAAATTGCACTCACAGTGGAAATCTGAAACTTCACTTCCACTTTCTATACTGGAAAGTGAATAGAACAATGAAGGAGAGAGGGATTTATTGGTTCCTTCGACTGAGAAAGGGAAGGGAAGTGAAGGACAGTTAACAGTTAATTATCTACTGTGCAATCGTTTTATCACTAATTACAGATGACAACTAGGGATTATAGTATACGAGATCTAAGAACGAAACGGTGGTTGGAAGGTCGATCAAATGCCTACAATACGGGACATTTTACAACACCTAAATACACTGCACAAGTTGAGCGTCCCATTACTCCTGTACGAAACTATGTACGGTGAGTTGAGTTAAGTGAGAATTGAATGAAAAAAAATTAGCAGTTGGCAGAATATCATTTGGATTCAAACACCCGAGAAAAAAATTTTAATGAGTGAGAGGTCCAGGCGCAATAATTAGAATGTTCTCAGCTGGATGGTCCTTCAAATCCTTAGTTTAATTTTATAGTGATTTATATACACAACGATGTCCTTTGTTTCTTCCACTTAACGTAGTGCAACTGAATCCAGGTATATGCCTATAGAAGATGCGGTGAATATGTACAAGAAACGGTGTATGACTGTTGGCACATTATCCAAGTAAAGCTTTTTCTCGCTTAAACTTAATCTAAAAAGACTAAAGTTTTCAAAAAGGAAGAAAAAATTCGAAAATGCTTCCGAGAACTTCTAATAAACGAACTGTTTGCTTTTTTTTTTGGACACTCTCATGGCTCTGACTCAAATAAGCTGTTACAGGTACTGGTTAACGCCAACGTGGCAGTCACGCCGAGAAAAAGAATTGAACCTCGGTTCCGCGCCTGCTAGAGGTGACTATTTGTACGCTTCGCGGTATTCCAATCATCCTACCTACTCTCGCGTTGCCAGTCAGCTTTATACGAATTACTAAAATCCTGAAAGAAAATTTATATTTTTGGTTAAATTACGAAGAGCTGTGCAAATTGCAATACCTTTTTGATGGAATGTTGGTTTCATTAAAACGAAATTCCAAGAATTTCCGAAATTCCAAGAACTCTAACAGCTTATAGCATCGCAAAAGTTTTGTATCGGACGAATACCCGATAAGCCCACAAAGTCTACATCCCATTATCTAAATCGTGTGGTTTTATTGCCCTTGATGACATCCCAGTAGCACCAATAACAAAGCTTCGAAATCTTTTTTGAATCCTGGAATGGAATTCACGGAAATATAGACACATCTGACCAGAAAGATAGGGAAAAACCATGCTTGTAACGATACGAACTCTTCCAGAATTAGTCATAATCTCTGAGGATCTTTAGAGACATACAACAAAGCTATAGCATGATCAAGATAGCTTCAAATTTTCCTGACCATCTTTGAATTACTACATATATAAAAGAAGGCAATAGATCGTCAAGAACTTTCTCCTGGTCAAGAATGACGAGAATGTCTGGCACTCTGATTTTGCACTGTCTATAGACAACGTCTCTCTTCTCAGTACAGCTGCAACACCATATAAAGCAAAAAAGAGCAGCTTATTTCATTGCAAGAACCGTGGCAATGCACAATTTTTATAAGTGTAGCATAGAAAAAAACACAGGAACGGAACAATACATGAAATCGTAAACAATTTACAAATGGATAACCAGTTCCTAGAACAGAAACATCTTGTCGCGCCCAATAAAATTGGGTAGATTCGGAATTTGCAAAAACATGTTTATCAGATTCTATTGGTGCAGTACTTAAGTAAACCACAATTTATAAATCGAGACGAGAACTTTTTCCATCCAGAATTCTTGGGATAAAAAACAATTCATACTTCGCAATTTTACGCGAATCCTCCAAAATTAATTTGTCAGTCCCAATGCTGAAACGATTTTTTTTCCTAGATAAGACATGATATGTAAAACATGGAAATGCTTGAAATAAAGTTTTTTGTCCGAATAATATGTGTCATAGTATTAATCCATAGCATACGTGGAAGATAGAAAAAGCTTCTATCACTATCGTACGAATGAGTAGCAAAAGGGTTACTTTTACTGTTACTATTATTATAATTATCACTTAAACACTTTTGTGCTTTGATATCTTAGCACCTCATTCCAGTTCAGTGAAATTATAATTATCTTTACCCTACCTGACGTGCACTGTCATCCTGATGTTAACTTCTAACCGTCTCAACTACCTCTAGTAGATCGGTAATGGAAAAATTTTCAAGGTAAAAGAAAACGAACCCATTCGCGTCTCGTCCGCAAAGTATCTGACGTCGAATTCGCTATCATTACACATCTTAGACAGTAATGGTTTGATCTGACTATTAACTACTCTGAAACAACTCACTGGATATAAAAACTTTTCAATTTCCAGTGCGGAAATCCTTGAGCTCGTTTCTTTTGGTAAACATTTTCAATAACGAACAACTTAATAACTCTTCTTATCTAAAATACTTTTAATGTATGTAAATTTACAGTTGCAATAAAAAATGCATACCCCTGATCAACCGTGTGACCAATACGAAGAAGAGTTTTAGCGACATTGAATCTAACATTCGGTACATGGTCATCACTCAACTGAAAGGAAACAGCTGATCAAAATTGTAATTCCAAAAATGATGCATATAATGCTATTATGCCATAAAATTAATTGCAGAAATTTCAATGAAAACTGATCAAAAGTATAAGCTAAACCTGTTGTACTACAGGTAGAATTTCCTTAACAGTATGATCTGCGCCAAGAGCTTCGCAAAGAGTGTTGAAGCAAAATAAGCATGCCATACGATGCAAATAGTTTGTATCACTTGCAAGTGCTGTTACCTGAAATGATAAAAGTTAATGGATTAAGCATTACTGTCAAAGCACAGGACAACGATTAAAGTGCATGCAACTAAAGTTCCGGAATATATGTAAGTTTTGAAAAATGTGTAAAGTTTAATTCGACTTATTATTGAATTTCTCTAGGACGAAATTAAAATGTTCCGTGTTTGTAGCATATAGGTAGGTGGTCAAAACTGACAACAAAGAGCAAAAAAATGGACATTCCCTTTTTGCCAAAGAAACAACTATATAATACCTTCGGCACCACTTGTTTCATTGCCCAGTCAGCACCGAATTTCTCCGTTAGTTGTTTCAGAATGCCCGTTGCAGCTTCGCGTATGGCATAAACTAAAATAAAAAAAAATCAAAAGGAAAGTAAATGAGAAAGTTTCCAATTTATGATTTAATTTTTACCATGATCGGTTAGCCATGCCATACAAAGCGGAAGCAGTTTCTCATCGAAAAATTCTTGCCCCTGAAATAGCAAATAAAATAAAAGAATTATGTAGTTAAAATCTGGATCAACATTTGTTCTGCTGACAGGAGCAATACACGGAATCGAACATGTTTCAATTTAACCAATCCCTGGTAAATAAAAATTTATTTGACTGTCACCAAAAATAAAATAAAATTCAAAGTTAAAATCCCTACCAATTGAGCGGCAAGCAACGGCATGAAATCAACAATAGCTAGACGCACTCGCCATTTCCCATCTTCAGCTAATTCTACAATTGACGGTAACAAGGACTGTGACAATTGCGATGCACCGATCACTTCGTTCACCTGCAAGGAGAAACCGTATTTAGTGATAACCGTATTCAATTCTTTGTACACTATACAAAGAACTGAATGCGGTTATCACAACAACCTAACCTCTCTTAGTTTATTCATTTCCCAATTCTGTTCAAATGCAATGAATATTTCTCAAATCGCTATTTAAGAGAACTACCATTCATCAGTTTTCTATAAATACAGAATCAAACATCAGAAGAAATCGTTAATTAAAAATTATTAGTCAAAATATACTTCCCGTAAAAACAAACCTTATCTAGAGAAGAAATTATATTTAGCCGCACTTCCGCAGTTTCATCACGCAAAAGAGTCAAATAAATCGGCAGAAGATGTTCCATCGTCAGATCTTTCCCAAGTATTGGAGCTAAGCCCATGACTACAGATGCAAGTGCTGTTTTCACATGTTGATTTGGGTCGGTGACAAGCTCTTTTACAACAGGTAAAACATGAGCCAAGATTGCTTTTTCTCGACCAACTGCAGGAAGTGCAGCACAAAATGCTGAAAAATATGATAATATGGAACCACAGTTCAAAGAGATCATCCCTTTGAGAATGAAAGAAGTCACCTTGTATTTTTGCAGCAGCTGCACTACGTACTTCGCCTTCCATGTCCTTTAGAAGACTACTGAATGCTGGGAGAAGTTCGTTTACTGTTATGTCTTTGCCAACAGCAGATTGTATCTCAAAATTCAACATTTAATTCTTCTTCAAAGATTTCATTTATTAACTTGAATTTAAATAAAAAACATGCTGCTGATTTTTGTTTCACTCCTCAGGTAAACTTTTACAGATTAAAGTTATTAATTTTTTAGAGACATTTCGAACATTACAATTCCCTATGCCGTATTATGTGCCCAAAACACGGCCCTGCATTTACTTTCCACATAAGTTTCAAATTTCTACACGTTAAATTATTTCATGAAATCCACCCACTAACAAAAACGTCGAAATCTCTTTTAACTGTTTTCATCATGCATGGGATTGCTTACGTCAGTGAATTTTTCGGCGGCCATATAACGCACACGCCAGCTTTTATCTTCAATTAAATTGATGAGAACTGGTTTAATGAGTTCTTTGCGTTGTTCTTCCGTCAACAAAGCAGCGATTGAAATGCATGCTTCAACTGCCAACAATCGCACAGAATCCTGTAAGTGCAAGTGATTATTCTGTAAGTGTAATTTGTCCCTGTTATACTCGTTCTCTTTAAAATTACAAGATTGTTATGTAAATTTCAACCTGTTCGTCTGAAGCCAGATCCATAAACATCTGAAGAAGTTCATCTCGAAGAAAATCGGCTTCAAAAACTTTGGCGAACTCCCCTAATTTTGAAGCTGCAGCTCGTCGCACCATCGGTGTGTCATCGCGACATAACGTTCGAAATAAACTATGAAAGGTTTATTGGTTAAATTTTATGATAAGTTTTTAAACAGTGTTAGGACAAAATTCTTCAGCATAAAACTTACTTCCGAAGTTCCGCTTTTATAGCAGGGCTCACTCTAGGATAAGCAACACTGAAGAGTCCACATGCCGAGGTTCGTGATGTGAACCAGTCCCCTGCAATAAATCGGAAAGTAAGATTCCAGGCTACTTACACACGTCGGCGACAAAATTTTCATAATACAGTGACATTCTTATTTCCACAGTTTCATTAGTGAAGCGAATTACTACACGAAATTTGTGGCAGAGCTTCATATCACTGTCTTTTGGTAAAAATCTAATTGTCCTGCAGACTACATATTCATTATCCTACACCATATATCTCAACAAATTATCGGCATTTATTTTATGACACATCCAAAGTTCAGTTGTTCAATCACGTAAATATGCTATATACTTGCAAACAATATAAAACAGCTCGTGTGGCCTCCAATATAACAAATATTTATGAGCCCAGAAACTGCAAAATACTGAAAATTATACAAAAAAGATCCAACCCGTAGCTAAACGTCTGATCATTGGAATAAAATGTTCTTCGAGGGCTGTGCTTGAATGTTTGTCAGCGATCTTGCGTAAACTTTCCACCGCTTTGTCACGCACCACAGTTTCCTCAACAGTAGCCAAGTTCTCAAGTGGTGGAAGCAAACAGAAGACGTAATCTGGTCCACCAACTAGTGGCGTGAAGTTACCCAACTGTTCGGCCAAAGCAAGCAGTACTTCATCTTCGTCGTATATAGTATCTACAATAAATAGTTGAAAAGGTATGCACAATAAATCATGTCTTCGGACTTCTACTTATTCTTAAATCAGAAAAAACGATGAGCTTAACAGATTTAGCCACTTTTCTGCACATCCATCCAAACTTAATTCTTACAGCAAAATATTATTACTGATTTTGCAATGGCTAAGTCTCATTTATCGCCTAAATAGAGCGAATCACTAAAATATACCCGTTAGAAACTGAATTAACTCGCCACGCGTACGTTCAACACCCAATGCAAGTGCAATGGTTGACAATTTACGTATACTATTCAAGCGTAGTTGTACATCTTCATTACGAAGTTCATCAATAAGTATAGCAATAGGGTAAAGATTGTCATCGGTGTCTTCGTGTGCTTGCAACGATGCCATAATGACAACGTATCCAAGTCCTTCAAGTTAATATGCATCTAATGAGAAAAAAGATAACCGACGAATTGATTCTCGTTAATAAGACCAATTAAACTAACTCGTTCTGACCTGGATGCCTCCTCTCTCCCAGTGCACTACCTCATCCTGACCTGGGTCACCTCCCCCTTCCTCTTCAACTGTACTAACTCGTCCTGATTCGGTTGACTCCCTCCTCCCCACTAAACCAACCCATCCCAACCCCCCTAAATCGATTGTTCCAAACTCCATGACTAAGCTGGTATTATGTGGCGACGACCATTACCATCGAAAAGAACGGCGGTAGGCATGGGGGAAGGTGAGCAATGATGACGAGAGATATGCGGTACGTTTTCTGATCGATTTCGGTGATACTTTTCCTATTATTTATTTCTTCCAATTTATGTCAATAGCTGTATTATAAGTAGTTCACCCATTCTTGATTCTTTATTGATAAGGTAACCACCCAAGCAGTATTATTACGTCTTTCTTTGTACTTTTATAATGACGATTTTTATTAAAAACTGCCGAGAGTTGATGAGTGTGAAATAAACGTACGTTTAGAAATACTATGAGCAGCAAATTTTATTTTGGATATGTTTAAAAATATTCAAATCAGATACTTTGATAGTATAGGGTGTCATTGATACACCATGAAATTGGCATACCATTTTAAGGTAATGCCAGAACTGGCACTAATAGGTTATTGAATAGTTTGTAGTTGTTGTTCTTGAATTACTGTGTTTATGCCATATCTCTACAAGTCATTCTATATTGTTATTACTCATCCTTCAATTATTCATCGGTCACATTATACGATCGTTTTTTCTCTCAACAGTTAATTCCTTGAATATTTAATGCACGTGTGTATTATTAAAAAAGCGATGCGAAATATGCTGTAGCTACTGTTGGCTCGAATTCTTCAAAAAATTGTTATTCGTTATGATCGTAATAATAGTTATTAAAAATAGTGGGTCATAATAGTTGTGATTAATAGATTCGATTGCGTTTCCCAGATGGCCTCCATGGTATTTAGCTGCGGTACGAAGATACCTATGAATAGAGTCGGTAATTCTTTTTTTCATTTTCAATTTTTAGTTTTGAGCAGATCGAAACATTTAGAAGCCGTTTTCGGAAAAGGTCCCTTTTCGCCATAATATTTTTGTACAAAAATCAAAACTTATCATTAAAACACAAGGGAATGTATATATTATGAAAAATTTCTCACTTTCTCCATTTAGTTGTCCGATTACGTTCCTCTTTAATTCTTTACTGCATGGCCTGGCCTGGTATTGTTTAATAGTGTTTCCGACATATTAATGACAAATGTTCCATTACTCCTCTTTATATGAGTTTAACCTTGTTAAATAACATATTTTCCAGGAATTATTTCACTTACCATCCGTGGTAAAACAGCCACTGCTCATCATGAATTAAAGAAGCCACGGAAAACAAAATTTGGTTCATTGAGAGATGAAGACCGCATTTTCACTAATCTTTATGGCAGATATGATTTCCGATTAAAATCAGCAATGAAGCTCGTAATTTGTTCAGTATTTGAATGGGATAAGTTATTCGAAAATGAATTTCAAGTTTTGGAAGTAATTCTAAAAATTAATTTTTAGGGAGACTGGTATAAGACGAAGGAGGTATTACTAAAAGGTCAGGATTGGATTATCAAAGAAATGAGTGCGTCAGGCATGAGAGGTCGTGGTGGTGCTGGTTTTCCAACGGGCATAAAGTGGAGCTTCATGAAACGTCCATTCGATGGCAGGTTGGTTGATTCGATTTTCACAGGAAGTGGTTAAGCTGTGGACGAGCGTTTGCTTCATTCTTCTTTCTTATAGTTGCATCGGTGCTTCTCCATAATGTTCCTTTAGCTTTCTCTGACTGCAATGTGTTAGCCATCTTTACTGTCGGGTTAAATTATTGGAGCCTCACAGATTTACAAATTGTAGAGTCCTGGATTTTAAATACGAAGTGAAAGCAAAGATTAAACGTAACGGCATTTTTAGGCCGAAATACTTGTGCATAAATGCAGATGAGGGAGAGCCAGGAACATGTAAAGATCGTGAAGTGATACGTCATCATCCACATAAACTGATCGAAGGTGCCCTGATTGCTGGTTATGCAATGGGCGCTCGTGCTGCATATATTTATATAAGAGGAGAATTCTACAATGAAGCTTGTATATTACAAGAAGCTATACATGAAGCTTACAAAGTAAGACTTGCGAGATGTGATTCAAGATGTCCAAATGTTATTGCTGTAGGTGTTCATAAATTTAATGGGCATATTAACACATCAAAGTGTAATAGCATGGATTCCCATTTGGGCTCTTTTTCAGTTGCAGAGCATAAAATAACCTTACAATGGACTTCACGGTGAATCAATGCCATACTACGGAGAATGTATCAGAATTAGTTATGAATTTTTTTTCCTTCAACGTTGGCGTTCAATTTCTTCCTTTAGGCTGGATTTATTGGCAAAAACAGTTGTGATACAGGTTACAGCTTTGACGTATTCATTCACCGAGGTGCTGGAGCCTATATATGCGGTGAAGAAACAGTTAGTTTTATCGAAAAAAGTTCTTGCTTCTTATTTTTCTAATTTTTTTAGTTCTATAATTATTACCATTCTTTTGAAATTCTTGCAAAAATTCCATTCCAGGCTTTGATAGAGTCTATCGAGGGCAAACAGGGTAAGCCACGTCTGAAACCACCATTTCCAGCTGACATTGGTTTGTTTGGTTGCCCAACTACGGTAAACAATATCGAAACCATTGCTTCAGCACCTGCCATATGTAAACGTGGAGCTGAATGGTACTCTTCATTTGGACGTGAACGCAATCACGGAACAAAGGTAACTCCGACGAATTAATTTACGAGTGAATTAATGATGAATTCAATTTAGTTTCGTAAGTTACGTAAATTTTTCAGCTTTACTGTATATCGGGACATGTTGTGAATCCATGTACTGTTGAAGAGGAAATGTCTATCCCGCTGAAGGAATTAATCGAGCGTCACTGTGGAGGTGTAATCGGTGGTTGGGATAATCTTATGGCTATAATACCGGGCGGTTCATCCGTTCCAATGATTCCTAAAGAGTTAATATTTATGCATTGACATCTTTATCTTCTCAAATGTGCATGTTATAAAAGTGTTCAAACTGTTTTAAATATGAATTACTATAGTATAAGTGAGATTTTATCTCCAAAGAAGTATTGTTAATATTTTCCATAATAATTCATGCATGGGCTATATATTTTTTCTGTGCCAATTCAAAATTATTTTGCAGTATTTGCGAAACGGTTCTCATGGATTATGACGCTCTGATCGCCGTACAAACTGGTTTAGGAACTGCTGCAGTAATCGTTATGAATAAGGAAGTTGATATTGTGAAATGTATTGCCAGACTTTCACATTTTTACCGACACGAAAGTTGTGGACAGGTATGGTAAACTTAGACTTAGTTCTTCAGCAACGGTGCCGTTTACTTCGTGAGGGATGACACTGTCTAAAATGTTTGGTCCAATTTACTTTTATGCTCGTAGCTACTGATAGGAAATCGGTGGAAGTCAGCGCTAAAAGAGTCACATTTGTTCAAGTTGGAGAATTATTAAGTGATATATTTGGTAAAGATCTATTTCGTTTATTTTCTGTGTTATAAATTCCAAATATGTTCTCCGGCAATTTTGAAAAATAACAGCAAACATAGATTTTCAGTGCACTCCATGCCGAGAAGGGACCAAGTGGTTGAACTCTGTGATGTGGCGATTTGTGAAAGGTCAAGCTAAACCTAGTGAAATCGATAGTTTGTGGGAAATAAGTAAACAAATTGAAGCACATACAATTTGTGCTCTTGGTGATGCAGCAGCATGGCCTATACAAGTGAGTTTACGACTGTCAAATTATTGATTATATTGTAAAATGCTCTTGAAAATTTTCCACCACGTCCAGTTTAAATCCATTTGGAGATAAAGGACCAGCTTAGTTAAAGCACAACGAAATTCAAGAACGACTACAATTAATGGGAATTATGGGGATGCTAGTGATAATTGAACATTTTTCTTGACTGACTTGCAGAGTAACATAATTTGATAACAAAACCAGTATGTTTTTCGGTCATTCTCTATGTCCTTCATTTTTCAGGGTCTAATTCGCCATTTCCGACCGGAAATTGAACATCGCATATCTGATTATTGCGCCAAAAATGCGGATAAGAAATTGCCACGTACTGTTCATGATTTTGCGTGAATTTTAGGAGTTTCCAGCTTTTTAGTGCTTTTACTGTAGTATAAACAACTGTTTTGTGATATGCATCCCATTCTTTGTGCAATTCAAAAAAGGGATTCTCTTAATGTATATATCTGGCTGTTTCATGAACTATAACAGACAGTGTTTGTTTGGAATGAAATAAATTAGTTTGTTCACTACGCATTGTTGTAATCGATTTGGATTACCAATGTCAATTTATTTTTTCATAATTTATATACCGACTTATTAATCAGTAGATGGATGGAATGGCAAGTTTCTGAGATGAGCATTTGTTAAATTTCTTTCAGAATTGGTCTTTTGTCGTGTGTGGCGTCTATCTGCAGTGGAGCTTTGTGGGCGAAAGTTTCAGTTATATATGCTTTTTTTTCAGTTGAGAACTCACTTTTAAATATTGCTCCTTATATTATTTTTTTTTTTTTTTAGTTAGATTTTCAATTTTAGTAGATTTTCAAGTTGAGAAAACTGGCAAGATGGATTTGTGTAATGAACACTCAGGATTGGATACGCTGACGATGCTCTGTGAAAGGTTACGGTCCGAGAAATTACTTGTGGCTAGTGAATTGGACACTCTGCAACGACTTAACGAGGAGGTTGATAATGCACAAAGTGAATTAGCACATCTAGCCTGGGTATGCAGGCAAGAACAGGCAAGATTCCTTAGCAGTAGCTTTCCCTTTGTGTAGAAACATAATCACTCCTTACTTGGTTTTGGATATTTTAACGTATTTACTTTTATTTTTACCTATATTTTATAGATAATTCATTTTGATCCATTGAATTTTATTTTACATTTACAATATAGCACCTTTCTTGGAAAACTTTTGTGTTTGGCGATAACCGTAACAAACTATGGTAGAGGCAGCTCTATGAGACGATAATTTCAGACAATTTTGTCGCGACTGATCAATTCCCATCCGGACGTTCGACCTGAAAATTGTTGTTTTCTAACTTCCCAGTTCGAATCCGCCCATTTTATCGATGGATATCGTCGTGTCGATGGACAGCATTACAGTAGCGTTACGGAATTATTGAACTTATTATTAAACTCACCGAATTTAGTTGCTGAAATATTACATGCTGCAGACCAAACGTTGAAGGTATCAGCTTGAGTTCCAAGCTCGTAAAAAAATTATTTGCTTTAGTGCTTCTAGAAGATATTTTAAGAAGCCAATTATTTTCACCGGGTCCAAATATCGTCATTAGCCAAACGCAGTCACAACAAATGCAGAGATCGATTTCAATTTCAAGACAGCTAGCATCGGCTATCAGTTGTTTGTTGTGGTTCGATTGTGCCCACAATGTTGATATCGAAATTTATGTAGATTTGGTCAAAAACAAAATTTCAGAACACCGATTCACCGTTTGTTGAGCTGGTTTCATGTGTCTATAGTCTTTTATATGGATGTGCAGTTTTCCCGGAAGATGAACGTCGCGTTCTGGAAGCCCTTTTCCATCTACTGGATATTCAATTGGCTTCACATTCCGATCCACGATTGTTATTACGCCGAGGAAATGTCTCTTTTTGCCAGCTTTATCGTTTGTTCTCTGAAGGGATGTATTCCGCAAAGGTCTGATGTCAATTTCCACTTCCACTGTGAATAGAGATTATTTTTGATGAAATGGAGCACGAAGTTATATTTGCCCACATTGACAGTATGCCTGATTTAGATTTTCCTAACAGCAGCTCTGCACGATCCTGTGATGTTCGTGTTATCTCAAGATGATGTTTTTTTGGATATCGAACCCACAAAAACATTAATACGTTTCCCTGCGGAAGAAAGGAGAAGGCGGTATACGCAAAAATTTTTCTGCGTGATGTTTTATCACTATTGTTAATCATTCTGATAGCGCTAAGAATTTGTTGTGTTTGTCGGAACATAATTTTTGTTTTTTTTAGTTTTGGCGAAGATGAAAATTCACTTACTTTTTTGCAAAAATTAACGGCTCATCGTCGATATATTGAATCAAAATTGGTATCAGTTGCAAACCGGTTTATCCGAGGTAATTCAGTGAGCCTACCTGAGCACATTTCAGTTATGGATGATATGACTATCGATTATTTGAGTCATTTTTTCTTTTCAGCAATAACAGATGCCATGTCTTGCTTTCCTCAAAGCTTGGGTTGTATTGTTCGACGACTATACACTGTTTTAGTTGATCACAGAAAACTTAGTCGTGAGCAGGTATCAAATATTCTTTTATCCAATGCAGTTAAACTTCTAAATTGTATGAATCAGCTGCTGTGCATATTTGATACCCTCATCCTCCTCTTCATATAGGCATTTAGGAACACAACATTTAATATTAAAGTATTATAGGCAACGTTGATTTGTACGGATTTAATTTTCACTTACCTTATTTGTCCTGCTATTGCAAATCCTGAAACTCTTGGAGTCATATCAGATACTCCAGTCACCTACATGGCAAGGTGAGAATATTTTGGAGGAAATAAATGTGCATATAATATTTGTATTTTCATGTCCTGCTTGTTTTTCTCTTCAGTTCACTTTTTGTTATTTGCTTTGTTCCCTCGTATTTATCTGTAAACAGATACTAAAATATATTGTTACTCAAGTTTTCCTCTCTGATAATCTAGAGTTTGAAGTGTTTGATCGAACAAATTATAAACTTAAAAGAACGAATGTCTTATCAGTTGAGAGTAGCTTAGTCGTGTCAATGTGACTGCCTATTTGTTGATAGTGAACGGTTGTAGGTTCAACTTGATGCAGATAGGACAGATTTTGCAGACATTAGCTGTTGCGCCTTTTGAGTCTCCTTCGACTCATATCGCGCATTTTTATTCTCAGTTCGATCAGGTAATTATTGTTTTATATGTGCATGTATTTTTTTATATTTCGCGCGTTTTAAATTTTAAAGGAATGATATTGTATAACAAATTCAAATAAAAAGCAAACACTAATGTTCAGGTAATAAAATTGTTGCTACTTATAATTCTCTTTTAGCGGTCGATGTCATGTGTAGTGCAGCTTGTTCTTACAACGCATGGTGAATCAATAGAAAGCGTATGCGCGGTCAGTAGCGAATCACCACCCCAAGTTATTGAACAATTTGTCCGACGCATGTTCGTAGGTACGGTTGCAGAATTGGACTCTTTGGTAAGTGATGAAGTTTTTTTGTCCTCAATTTTTGCAGTTTTAAATTAGTTAATCATATTACATTTTAGATTATGATATTGCTCTAAATTGGAAATAAAGGTGTCATTCTTTTTCGTATTTTTCCTTCTTTTTCTCTTTCTCCCTTCACACAGTTTCTTTTTAATAACTTTTGCTTTTCATTGTAGGATATCCAAGATAGTAAAAAGTCTTTTAAAATTTTTAAAAAGATTGTTGTTATAGATTAGTGCTGTTCGTTGTTTTGCAATTAGTCCTATGGGTGATGAGTCGCTGCGACGGGCATTAACTGCAATATTACGACGATTACCAATGAAACTTGCGCGGGGTGATGTATCAAATGTTGAGGTTGTTGGTTTTCAAGAAATAATTGAAAAAGTTGGTTTTTCTGTCAGGAATATGCATATATTCAGTGCAGAGAACAATAATCATAACGTTTTATTTGGATGCTGATGTTGATTCTTCTTCCTTGGGTTTCGTGTTCATATAGATTTATTTCGGATTAAATGGTTATCGTTATTTGTAGTTTCAGAGAAGTCAATCGAACGACCGAAATTCGGATCTTTTTTTCACCGATGCTAAGACATTAGATTCAGGTAAGATTTCTTTTTCTTTTTTTTTTTAATCTCAATGATGTCACGGATCAAGGAAAAGACAATGTTTTTCAGTTCAAAGTGGTGATCAGAAAGGTTTGCGATCTAAACATTGCAAGTTCACGGAGTCTGCTGAATCTGACCGTTTTCAAACAGGCAATACTGAGGTGCTGGTTATATTTATATTGAGTAATTGAAAGTAATAACATTAGTCCCAGTAAAGCAGAAATTTCGAAATGTAAACAACCATTGTTGAACCTGGTCATGACTTTCGTTTTTTCGAATTTCGCATTTGATTGGTAACTGCCGTTTCAGGTACTTATATTTCCCCTTGGTGAAGGTAGAGAACCATTGGGAATGTGTTCTGAAGAGAAATTCATGGAATCAGTTCGAAATCCGCAGCGAGTACGAAAACATAAAACATCGGATGAATCAGCTGAAAAGCGGACTCGTTTTGTTGATACTGAAAGCATTGGTAGCTGATTTTTACATTTTAGACATAGGTTTGATCTTCCTTGAAAATTAAATTGAACTAGAGACGATACTGTTTTTAGATCGTACCACTGATGGTGGGAGCGATGACGAAGAAGCAGCAAGTTTATCCTCTTCTATCGAAGGTAAATCAGATCCGGTTGACTGTATTTCACTTCGGCTATAAAAATTTTATGCTTCTTTTAAATGCGTTATAAACTGCTCTTCCCTTCCAAAAATCTTTTGTCTCTTGATGATTGATTCCCGCCACGTGTTTCGAAATAATTGCTTTTTTTAAGGTAACGCTGATGGTATGGATGATGATGCTGAGGATGTATCAACTTTACCGGATAATTTCAGTGATGTTATTCCTAGTAGTGCAAATGTTTCCGGTCGTGGTTCACCAAGCATCAGTGATCCGGCTTCTAATCGGGGTGGTTCACGCTCAGCTCGGTCAGCTGCGCCGTCAAATGGCGGTAAGTTAAAAGGTGGGATTAGCAGACTGTCACCTATCCTCGAAGCATATTGTTAATGCTGTAATCTGGAAGACAGTCTTGGAAATAGAAAAATGGGGATTCCTCAAATTAAAGTGCTACTGCGTCCAGCATTATCTTGAGAAAATAAATTCTAATTTTAGTATGAGTAGTTAATTAAGTAACCAGCAATAGAGCATAAAGCATATTCGTCGGGAGACGGAATGAAAAGTTTTTTAAATAATTACGGTCTTCACAAACTAACGCAAAACTGCATTATTTCAGAAAATGCTAATAATGCAATACAAGAAAATAATAATGCTCGCCAACATAATCTTCCGAATTTACCAATTGCCGTTCGTCGTGAAAATACTGAAGGTCTCGAAGAAAAGTTCGGGAAATTTTGCTTGCCTTCGCAAAGCGATAGTCGTCACAAATATCGTATGTTCAGAATTTTATTTAAAACTGTGAAATGCATCTTTTTTATTGATATTTTGGTAAAAACACTGACGATTTTATTAGACCCAAATCGACTTTCAAAATATAAAACATAATTGTTGCTATTGGAGTGCTGAAACCACTACATTAAGATTCAGTTGCAGCTTATTGTAACATTTGATTTTTCCTCTGTCTGAAAAATTTCTCATTGTTTGTCATATTTAGAACTCAGCTTTTCACGATATGTTCCGATCAGTTTTAGGTGATGAAACACATTCACTTGTCAGTGAAAGCTGGTCCACTGATGTTCTACCATCAGATACGGAGGGTTTCGGTTTTGATACTAGACAAGAAGGAGACAACATTATGCCTACGGTTGCTCCTCCTGTGCTACCGGCAGTTGTTGAAGTTGGTGAACCTCGGAACGGAAGTAGGCCAAGCAGTATGTTTTGATTTTATTTTATGTCAGCAGCTGTTATCATGCTTCAATATTTTAGATATCCCGAACATGTACGTGGATTCCATATTTCTCTTTTAGAATATGAAGCTTCAGAGATCTTCAAAGATATGATATCATACCTTTACAGGGATGGGTTCACAACGATTTGCCACTGGCAATGCAATTGCATCTTTAACTGTAGCAGGTAACGGCGAAGATCGAAGTGATACATGGTCTGTAGATGCAGTAGCCAGTGATTCTGAGGCAGATCCTGTCCAAAGGAACGATGACTTATTAATGATTGATGATCCTGATAGTGTCGATGTTACATCTGGTTTGGATTTTTCTTTGGTTTTTTACGGAATTTTGAGGAAATTTTGCATGAGTTGGTAATTTTCAATATTAGCTTCAATGATGAGTTTTTTCCTAGGAAAATTGGCAGAAATAACTATATTAACTTATCCTTATTTTTTTCCGCTGAATTTAAATATTTCAGTTGTTAGTGGTAGTGCAAACGTAACAGTGTTAGCTTCTGCTTGCAGCGAAAGCAACATGACAGGAGGTAGTAACGCCATTGTTCAAACAACACATATCCAAAATAAAGCTTCTCGAGGAAACAATTTCTCATTTCAGCATATCGCCAAGTACTGCGTTTTCATATATCCTTTTCCATCTCAACAAATCTTTCGAAATACTCGAAATTATGATTTGAAAATTTTTAGAGATATAGGAAATAAGCTCTAAGGAAATAAGGTATTTGTTTCAGAAAGTCGGTGCCCATGCCATCGACTGATGCGTCAATCTTTCGTGAATTGAACCAAGTAAACCTGGTGGCTTCATCATCAAGCAGTCATGGTCGTGAACGTCTTAGACGTCAATCCAGTGGGAGTTCCTTCTATTCAAAATCTGATGTTGACTCTGAATTTTCTAAGTTAGTTAACATCTTTTCTGATATATTTTTGCTATGATCATCTTATCTATTAGCATTATTTAGATTAATGACATGACTAATTCAAGGATAGGGAAACTTTTTGGAGGATTCTAATGGGAAATTGATTAAGTTTTCCAGGGATCTTAATGATGACGCACTTTCGTCACTGCCCGGCGATTACACTCCGTCTTTTCGCAACAGTATAGGTGAACTTGTGCTGACCAGTCCAGCTGCTTCAGTAATGGCAACAGCTGGTTCCTTCTGTAATGATGACATAGAAGCAGGGTCAAACGTTATTCCGGTCAATGATGATTTAATGAATTCGTCAAAAAATGATGTCACCACAACAAATACGCGAAAAGCTGAAAAGTGTAATGAATATGAAGAACATACAGTGGTAAGCATCCCATAAGCTTGGCTCATTCCGTTATGATTTAGCTAAAATTATTTTCGTTTACTGTTCTTAATCTGAATTCTTCTAAATTATTTCACAGTTTTATTGCTTCTGCTTTGGAATTACAAGTTAAAATTCATTCATAATTTGGGACAATTTTAGAATTTGTTAAGGAGACACTGCGTTTTTTTTAGATGAGAAAAACCGAACACAACAACGAAGATAAAATAGATGAGGAGGCTATAAAAGCAAATTGGGCTAATAATGGAGTCATGCCAAAAACATATCGTGTCCCTTCTGTAACTTCTCGTCTGCGTAAGTGTTTCAAATGATTTCTGACTTTAAATTGGAAGTTTTGCTGGATTCACCATATTACTTTATACTTTTTGTAATTTTTTATCGTATCGTATTAAATATTATGTCAACCATAATTTTTTAATCGTTTATTTTTAATCCTTTCCTTTTTTCTGTTTTAATTGTTTTATTTCAATGGAGTTTACTGCTTTAGCTCTTTTGTTGAAGGACCTCAGAATGAAGATATTGAAAGAAATGAAAGTCCACTGATGCGAAAAAAAATGAATATATTACACGGTTTACATAAAGTGGGCGAATCACTGAAAATGAGAAAAGGTTTCCTACATTTGTTTCTCTAAAATCTTGGTTATTAGTGGATGAAAGTATCTCAAATGCGCGACAGATTATTACCTTATTTGAAATATTTATATTGGTTTCTAAGGAGCATGTGATTTTGTGCGCTGCAAACAATTTCGGAATTTTTGACTTTGGTATCTCTACATGGTTTTCATTTGGTCACCTTTAATATAATAGGCTATTCTAAAAGTATGGGCAAGAAGTGGACTTTTGTTTATACGTAATGAAGTGACAAAAAGAACATGATGAGAACTGTTTGGTTCTCTTAATTTTAGGTGCTGTGGTTAGTTCACTTCGTCAATCATTATCTCAAGCTACAGCAATAAATGAAGTCACATCTTTGAAAGGCACAAATGAAAAAGATTCCTCTACGGCGTCTTTTGGTAGGTTGTTTGCAATATCAGCATTGTAAATTTTTTGGCGGAAAAATAAATAAAGTTGCAGGGAATGTTTCATATAAAGTGTTTTTAAGTCAAATTCAATAAATGGATTTTAGGTATAGGAGTCGGTCGATTTGCCGAAAGTCGTTCCCTTGATGAATTGAATATCACTGTCGATTTAAGCAAGCGAACAGCAAATGAAATCCTCGATAAATATAAAGGAAAAGCAGTTCCTTTATATACAGTTCAAGGAAATGATCAGTTTCTGGACGAAAATAATCAGCAAAAGGTAATGATTGTCTTCGAATTACGATGTAGCGCTTTTCCCGATTCAAAAATAGTTGTGGTTGTATAGGAAAATTGAACAGTGACTCTTTTAAGTCTACATTAACCATTGTCATGAATTGTATGTTTCAGGAGAAAGCTAGTAAGACACTTGAAGATTCAGAATTGTATTACGATCCTAATAATCTGATTCAGTGTCGTGCTTTTGTTGATGTGAAGCGAAAATTACGCTTGGTGCTGAGTTCAGTAGCTTCGTTGCCTGGAATATCTTCTGTTGGAGGTGGAAGCATTTTACGCAGACCTAAATTGAGGATGAGGTAATGATTTAAAGTTTTATTCAATTTGTATTTCCTCAAATGATCTCATGTCAATTACTTATTGCAGTGTAAAGAATGATGCACGGCAGCTGACAGAATTTCTACAGATCCTGTTGGCCGAAAGCATCAATGGGCAAGATAAGACTCTCTGTGCACAAATTCGTGAAGTTATGCGCTGCTTAGTCGCATTCGATGACAGAGCGTAAGTTGCGCATTTTATTTGGGGTCTTTCTGTAACTTTGAAATTTACTTGATTGAATTTTTTACTTTGATTGCTTCTTTGCTGGTTTTCTCGCTTGACTCCAAAGATTCTAATTTGCATCACAAATTTGGAAATATGAAATGAGTCCCAGTCCTCAGTCGGCACTATTGTTAGCCTTTCTCGCATAATTTCAAATATGATTGAACAACGTTTTGATATGAAGAAATTTTTTTAGAGTTAGGAAACTGTTAAGAGCTCTGAAGGGCGAGCACCGAAAACGGACGGCATATATGCTTTATTTACAGCAGTCTCGTCTTAATCTACTTCAGCTGCGCTCTAATCTAGAAAAACTATCCATCCGTCTTCAAAGGTTTACAATATTGTTCTTGTTGGATCTCTGGTCCTATCATTTTGAGTATTATTGTGGCATGTAGCAAATATGTTTTGTAAACTTCAGTCAAATTTTTACTGGTGAGTTGATTGGATCTGACTTGTTCGAACCCTGGGAACACATAAGATGAAAATGACTGTTCAATAATTTCAAAATAAATAACCCAAAGGAATCTTCGGTACCTCAGTAGCAGTAATCACCTCAGCGACCCTGGTGGTATTTAAGGCATTGGAAAAGGACAGTGATGCCATTCTGATGGATTACAGAGAGAAGCTGCTGATTGGTGAGTGCTTAGTAGACATGCTTGTTCGATTTTATCTGGAAGAGCGTGACTTACAGCTACGAAGGTTTATTGCTGAATTTCAGACTCTAAAAGCTCAGGTATATGTGATTAGCTCGTTATTCTTATTTCTATCGAATGTTTCTGTTGATATTCTTAATACTTGTGGGAAAATTCCGAAATTTTTGTAGGATGAAAGAACGGATGTAATGGAGCGTGCTTTGAATTCATTATATGAATGCTTACCGCGTGAGAAAATGTGGCGCTTTGCAAATGCAGAAAGAATCTCATTTGTAAAAAAGAGTGTTGAACGTTCATTAATGGCTCAGCTCTACGTTTATGCACTTTATCCAAATGGTGAAGCCGATCAAAGTCGGGACAGGTTTTTTTTCATTGGAATGGTTGCTTCTTATTTCAGTTATTATCAAAGAAAGTTCAGCATTAAGTTTTTCAGTTTTAAACTCAAGGCTGTTTTTGTACTCACCTAACAGTAATTCACTTCACCATTCGATTGGCTTTGGTTTTACTCGTGAAGCATAATTTCAGTGTTTTCCACAAATCAGTACAAAAATTAGCAGCAGAGATCACTCCCGACCACCCTCAGTTGCGTATATCAGTGGTAAAATTTTGTAGTATTTTTCATTTCAGTTTTTTTTTTTTTTTTTTTTTTTTTGGCGGGGGAAAAAAGTAGATTATCATTTAAAAAGCCGCCGCTTAATTTGTAGTGTTTGAATTTGCAGTTTCCTTTCCTACAATCTTAACGTGAGTTTTTAAGTCAGACTAAAAACCTCATGTACTCTTCTGTACTTGTTTATTTTTCAGAGATTACGTGGCGAATGTCCATGGCCATCAGCGCAAGCAGAGATAGGAATTATAAATGCATACAAGTCACCGCGAGATAAGATGGCTTGTATTATTAGATGTTGTGAAACGATCGAAAATCTTATTATCCTGTCATCCGAAAGAGGAGCCGCTTCGGCAGATGATATTACTCCTGTACTTGTTTACGTTCTTATTCAGGTGTGATTTTTTTCTACCGTTTTTCTGCATATTCTAGACAGGAATACCATAACTAATAATCGAATAGGAATAATAACCTGTCGTTTAATTTCTTTTGCGAAGAGGATTGAATTGAAGAGTGATTAAGGAACTGGAGGGATGCTTGTACACTGTGATATTTTTTTAATCTTTGAGCTTTTAGGGGAACATGTGAGTTACACCTACACAATAAGTTGAATGAGAGTTCTACGAAAATGAAAACTGCTATCCTAGATCAGTCAGAACCGAGATAACTTTCCTACCTAAGTTTGTTTTTCAGGCAAATCCGTTGGCTCTACTATCTAATATCCAGTATATTGGTGCATTTTATGCAAATCAAATAGCAGGCATAGAAGCATACTGGTGGACTCAGTTCACTAGTGCAATAGAATTCATTAAAACATTGTTAAGTCAGAATCTGTGAGATAATAATGACTGCGAAACTCTTTGCAATATTAAATTTCCGCAACTTCTGCATTTTGATGTTTCATTTGTTTCGGCTCATTTAGACCTGTTTCATTATGTTATGATTCTTATATACATCGTATATTCACACACAGTTTAATTATTTTTCATTATTTATCTTGCCACAATGTAATCAATGGCCTTGTTATTAAAAGTGTGATTTTTCAACAGTGTAGCTTTAATTTGCTCTTTAATAAGTACGCTTCTTTGAATTTGTTTAATAGTTTTGATTCTGGGTCTACTTTGTCCTGTTAAGGCGACAACATGATTTTGATAAGAGTCATGCTTATTTATCGAAACTGAGTTTTTTAATGTTTTCATATTTTTTAACCTTTGCATATGTTCGTTCGGCATCATTCAAACTTCGAAATTTGTAGCTTAGTGAAATCAAGCAATTTGAACGTTTGTATGTTTCCACCATTAAGTCCAGATCATTTATAGCCACTCTGTGAATTAATTTATTGGCTGTGAATGAGTGACTATGTTTGCTGCTTGCAGTAATTTGTTCACGACGATTTTATATAATTTATCTCTCCTTTCAAATAAAACCTGGTATGTCTGGCTCTAGTTTATAGAAATTTTGCATAATTTATCTCTCCTTTTAAATAAAAGCTGTTATATCTGACCCTAATTTATAGAAATTTCGCGTTATTGATAAAAATTTGACTTTTTTTGTGCGAAAATACCTGCTGAAAGATCAAATGTAGCAAATACGAAATTATGTCATACTTTGTAAATTGATTTAAGCGCTTTTTCCTGTTAACGAGAATTGTCAATTTAGCACGGATATGTCGTGTTGTTGATGTATTTGACCGTATGCTTGTATTTGGCCAGTAAATTATCTCTTGCAACATTTCGGCTATTTCAAATGATCATTTATTAGTTCCTGGTTCTTTATCCTGATTTTTTTAATTTCTTCAAAAATAGTATATTTTAACTGATGTGCGCACTTGTTTGCGTTTACTCCGCGGTCTGATGTTTCTGTTCATGCTCTTCACCTGATATATTTAAGGTGGTCAGAAACGAGCACCGCAGTTAGATTTAATATGGCCTGTGAAAGATTACTGGATAAGAAGAGTCATTTAGCCGATGAGGTTTTTATAAATTTCGCTAATAAATTTGGGGTAAGCAGTTTAGTTAAGATTCTTAAATCGTTCATTATATTGTACTATAAAGTTCTCTTTTGTTACAGTATATTTATAGATTGATTTTCTTTTTAGCAGCGATCCACTGTGCTTCCTGAAGCCGATCGAGATGTTATTGGCGACGAGCAAACATGGGATTGGTCAAAGGAACAGGTTTGTATGTGTTCCATGTTAATCTTGTGATAAACATCTGATACAAAATTACCTTATTTTAATGCGATAATCACGTGTCTCTATTTGCTCTTTTTCTGTTCGACGATGAACCGACTAGGTCGTATATCATCTTGACTGAAAGTTTATTTCTTAATAATTGTCTTTAGCACAAAATCTCTTGGGAACTCTCTCCCGAATCATTCTAATCTCAAATTTTTTGCTGAACTCTTCAAAATTTTCTTTCTTTCAAATTTATCTCAAAATTTTATCCACAAATTTTCTTTTGATCGTTCTGAAGTCATAACTTTTTTTCATTGTATGCATTAATACAGTGTTAGTTCGAATGTTAATTCGAAATGGGAAATCACATCACCATTTCATATATCACGCCATTCACATATTCCCATGTTTCTCTGGTTTCTGCAAATAAGGCAAACTTTTGGGTATTCTTAGTTTCAGATAAGGAAACGACTGTCATTTATAGTCCCAGGAAATGAACTTAAATGGCAACAGTGTAATGATGATCTGTGTGATTTATTACTTGATGCATCGAAGGTATATCTTTTATCAGCAATGACTTACCATGTTGACGCAGTTTCACCTGAAAGCGCTCATTTTGTTTCATCGTTTCATTAAGTTGTTATTATTATTCTAGATGATTTTGAAAAATATATTGGAAGAAGCGCTGAAAATGAAAAGAAGCCACCTGGTAAATAGCACCGGGATATGCCATATGTTTGGTGCTCGTAAAAAACGGTGATTTCATTTTTTATTGGATCTGTCATGTTTCAGTCTTAAATTCTTGATAGAAGAAGCATTAGTAGTTTGTTTTAGGGTCGAAGGGAATCGTCCTACCGACTCTTACGTCTTATTATCCATGAAAACGCCATTGTGTACTGCAGATATTATGGACGCTTTGCAGGTAATTCTCTACAAAATCAGCGCTAATGGATCAGTTTGTAGCAACCGAGATGACTTGAGTTCTTCTCAAAGTTTTTTTACGCACTAAAAATAAGCATTGTTTCAGGCAGATTGCAGGTTTATAAGTAATGCTTGGATTCGACAGCTACTGGTGGGAAGGTTGGTTGGATTGGCTTTCCAAAAAACAAAAAAGAAAATCTATTTTGAAGTTTAATAATTAAATTCAGTTTAAAGAAATTAATATGCTGTGATATGCGAGATGAAGAAATAACAATTGCTATACAATAAATAATTCTGGTTTTATTTTAAAATTTAGTGGATAATATCCAAATGAAAGCAAAATGGTTTGCTCTTATCTCTTCTGTCTGGTTCTTTTGTTCCTTTAATTAAGAATTTGAGAATAGCAATTATGAAAACTGATTAAACTCATAACTTTTCTTAATTGCAGCTTTAAAAACGCTATTCGCTTCTAAAGCATGAAATTTAATTGCTATCGAAATGAAGCTCAAAAAAAAAAATATTAGCGCACCAATAAAACATTTTCAAAATGATGAAATATTGACTAGCTCAGTACTGGACTTAAATTATCCGGGATTTTTCATGCATATTAAAAATAAGCATTTTTTCAGGCATAATAAACTGATTTGAGCAGTTTTAATTTGGGCTATATCAAATTTCTGTTTTAGCATTGGGAAAGACTAACCCACAAGTTGTTTATTGTCTTCATCATGTTTGGTGTTAACCTACGTAAGAAAAATCAGTCAAATAAACATTAGCGGAAACTTTAGTCTCCTCATTCCGTGTTGTACTTCTCGTTACCAGTTTTTTATTCTTATTCGATTTGAAACTGTGCGTGTCGTGATTCTTAACTTCATTGTTATAGACAATTTTTTAAATCGTTAGTCTTATTGTGGCGATGGTTGGTAAATTGTTTTGCAGTTTCAAAAAAAAAAGGTGTTGTGATTATTTCTACTGCTTAATTTTCCTCTTCCAGTAATAAGTGGTGGGGTCCTCTGTTTAGTTCTAAATTCCAGTGAAAACTGAATTTTCAACTCTTGCATAATGGATTCGGATGCAAATTAAATTTTTAAACAGCATTCGTAAAATTGTAAAAAACATTTTATGAAATTCAAATTATATTTTGTTCATGCAATAATGGTGCATTTGTATTTGACTGGGTTGCACCGAGTTTAGCATTTTAAGCGCTCTTCGGCATATTTCGTTCAGTTAGGGAAATGGTCGTATTTATTCTTTTCACAAGCTACATTTAACAATCGCGTTGCTATAAATTATGCACGACCAAGCAAATAATATGCCGTAAAGAGGTATTAAAACAACCAACGTTATAATCATAACAGATTTCTGAAAATGGATCGCACATTTTTATAATGGCTTATTATTTATTGTCTTTTCAGCGTATGTAGCGCAGGGATATTACGAGAAGTCATTCAAAGGGTTCATTGATGAGTTTCTAGTTTTTCGCTATTTGCATTTGCAATGGAAATCATTTGCCGGCTATCAACGATCTGTAAAGTGTTTCAGTACTGGCTTTTGGTCTACGCAAAAACTGTCCTCGCATGTCTGAAATTGGTGATACCTACACTGTATTTTTATTGAATCGAGCTAAATCGATGGGAGCACTGTTGTATGAGATACGACCCGTGACACCTAGTAAACTTTCGGCCATTGATGGTTCCTCCATTAATGTTGCTGCTGGAAAAGATTGAATTTCTAGACAGAGCTGCATTGGAAAACGATGCTATATTTGTTTATTGTAGTGAGAAGGATGCGAATTATGAAGAAGATCAAATGTGAGTGGCATTCTCGCTGTTCAGAACTTGCTACTCAGTAACTGAATAAGATGAATCAAATCTAGTCCTTCCTTAAATTCCTTTGTTTGCCTTAGTTTCTACAGAAACTCGAAACTCGATATTCTTTTCTACATATGTTTATTTCGTCCCATGAGTTAACTGGACAGAGTACGATTTTTAACGATTCAACAAAAGTTTTACTGAAATAGTGGAACTCACTTCTTACGAATGATAATTCTGTATCACTCGCCATTTGCGAAGGTCGCAAAAGACTTTGATGTTTATCATTCTCATCTACCGAATGTTCTTTTTTTCTGCAATAAGGAAGCAACAGATGTTTGGAGAACTGAAATAATAAGAATAAAGAAATCTTTAGATTTGCTGATCCATCCACTGTCAACAGACAAAAAGACACCCTTCGCAGAGTTCTCGATAAACCGTGAAAGTGATTTGTTTCCCTTCATCCCACTGTGCCTTCTCAACGGCTGATTCTTCATCGGGATATGTGAAGACTGTTGGCGATGAGGAATGAAATTCTAGTCTTGCGTCCTGCAAACCCTTCACTCATATTTACTCACTTCAATTGTTTCAAACCATTTTTGAAATCTTCTGAGCATAAATATTCCTATTTATCCAATTTGTTTCATACGAACTCAAGTTAAACTATAACGACCAGAACTAAAAACTATTATATCCATATTTTGCATTCACAACCTTAACAACTTATGCAAATGTTGATTACAAACCCTCCGACGTGTATGTGAACGCTTCGCTGAGTTCCGCAGTATCCCTTCTCCAGCATTGGATACAGATGGCGTTAGATCTTCAAATACGAATTCTAACTGAAAAATTAACACTGGTATTCACTGATCTGATTTTTGGTAATCCAAGCATGAACCGACTTTAGACTAAGTAAGCGATGATGACGGCGGGCAAAATTCATTAACTGGAACCTTCTCAGCCATGGCTTCCATTAGTTCTGGAACATCCTCATCCATAACCAAGCCAAGCAGTGACTGTCGTATTGGTCCTTCGTCCTAGAGATTTCAAGATGTGCAGAATTGAACAGAATCAAAATTTCGAGTGAAAGTTGGAAAAGTTGGAGTATCACGTATTTCCTCATTAATAAACTACGACAATCGCAAGAATTTGAAGTCAAACAAATTACTGTGGCCTTTAGATGAAAAATTCTTGAATTTTCTAGAACAGGGATCCTTGCACAATGTCAACTATCAATTCCTCCAACCACTGGTGAGAGTTCAAGAATGGTTGTGTAGACCTACAACAATCTGAAAATTTCTGCTAATACTGCTAGAAAAAGGAAGGGTTTAAGATGACACATCTGTCTAACCTTAGTGATCCTGGTATTTGGGAGTTCACTACTGCATGACCCTCGTTGCGACTCTTCCGTCAGATCTGCTTCCTTCTCCGTAGCTATTGTACGGCTTTCTTCTATTTCTTTTTCATATTTCGTATCATCGTTCGTTTCTTCTGAAATAGATGTAGTGGTGCGATGTCATGATACCATATTAATTTTAACTATCCAGAGGAGTTATCACTTGTGTGTTGATTTTTTTGGAAAATGAAAACTGTATAGTAAGAATCTACTTTGAACTGTGCGGAATGCGAATGAAAATGATTTCTGAGAATCGCAGAAAAGATTCAGAATTGAATTTGAAAGACCGAGAAAACAACCAAAGAGAAAGAAGTAGCGAAAAAAGTAAAAATAAATTATTCTTTGTCGAACTTTGCAGTTTTATGCGCGACGGGAGCTGAAATATTACCAACAGTAATAAACGGCTAAAGTTGTTTATTTTAAAATGAACTTCCCAGTAATTACATGGCGGCATTACAGTCCGGTATATTAAAAAGAGAGGATTGAGAGATTTTATCTGGCATTCTATTCGAAACCTTGTTACGATTTATTTCCAAATTATAAGTTATAATATTCTATTTAATTAGCCAATGTGTGAATTTATCTGCCTGCAACTGTGTAGGAAGCAATATATTCTTCTTATTTTCAAGAAAAGCTTGCAAATCAACAAATAATTTTCAAACGACTTCTAAAGTTTTTTAGAAATAGGAAAAATAATCGTTGGAAGATTAAGAAATATTGGAATAGTAAATTTAAGAAGAGCTGAAAGGACTATGAGTTGGCTGCATAATTCCAAGAATCCATAATTTTATTCCGAAATCACTTCTATAAACTTTTCCAGTTGTTTAAAGAATCCAAATCACTGTTTCATATAAACATCTGGGACAAAGAGTAGAGTAGTTGAGTAGAACATACTTATATTTTTGAGTGCGGTGCTAAACCAGCTGAATTGGAGCGGTTTCTGATACATCAAAAATGGTCTCTGATTTGCATAACGATAACCGGAACATATCGATGGCAATGACATCGAGCAGTTCTTGATTGAACTTCGACAAATAAATGTGAACACAGGAAGCGATTAGAAAAGATTTTTTGCGCAAGTTGAACGCTTGCACGAATTCCAGAAAACGAGTTCCGATATCGGAAAAATTAGAATTTGTCTATGAAACTTCACAGATACTCTCTTCCAAAAATTCCTACATTTTGAACAGAAACATAGCTTTAACTAAACAACAAAAGAAACGCATGAGCTCAGTCTTCAAGGTGACAAATACTCTATCAAAACATTTAACAAGGAACTGGCTTTTAATTTTATTCGAGTTCAGCTGGATAGGCACCAGGGAAAATTTAAAAAATTCCAATCAGGATTTAGTTACAGTTTCTTTTTTTTGCTTGCCCATGTGTCACTTCAATAGCTAAAAAGTAAAAACTAGTCTGACATACTGAAACAGCAGAAAGAGTTAAGAATAACTGCAGAATTCCTTTAATTAATGTGACTACGTCAAATTCAATTCCTTAAGTAAAACTAAAAAAATTCAGTAATGTCCAAAAAGAATTCGAGACATTTCGAGAATTCATGCTTACATTGAACTGAAAAAATCTTGAAGACATTATTGCATTAAACTACCTATGAGCACTCTGAAAAAAGAAGTCGAAGAAATTTAAGCGAGAAAAAAAGAAATAAAGCAAAAAACAATTTAAAGAAATTTCAAATCAAAACATCGAAATATGGGATTGTGTCCATGAAACGGATGGTGGAGAAATCAAATTTGTAAATTAGTTGTTGAATTAATTAATTTACAAATTAATTTATAAATTTATAAATTTATAAATTGGTTATCAAATTTTTAAATTAGTTAATTTGTGAATTAGTTGAATTTTCCTTCAACTTTACCATCAAACTTGACATTAACCAACTCTTCTTTTGCTCAATTAAAGTAATTCGTAAGCTCGTAAGCATTTTTCTTAAACTGAAGAGAATTAGCCTCGACCTAATTCAATCGAAATTTCACTGCCATAAGTGGCAGTTGTAACAGAAATGTTTTCATGAAAGAATACAGCAATTTATATCAACAATAAAGTAACAGAGTATAGAGAGCAGAAATTCCCAGAATGGACAATTTCCATTATCCCTCATCAATTTATGGCGCTAATGTTTATTTGATCACTTAGTTGAAGATGTTCCTGCTGTTGATTGAAGTTGTAACATTGTTTAAAAAAAACAATTTTTCAATACCAACGAATTGGAAGGGAATGAGACCAGCAGGTTTTCAAAAGATAACAACTGATATTTATGAGCTAACTGAGTGCGCATGCACATTTGACACTTGAAGCAGTTCCATTTCATAGTTACATTTTATATTTTCAATCCAACACGTTTTAATCCGAAATATCCGTAAGTCAAAGGTAACCGCGATTTTTAAATTCGCATAACATAGTTCTTTATTTGCTAAAAAAGGGCAATCTTGACTTCATTTTATATGTTTAACAGAAGTTACATCTGTAAGCATATTCAGATGACTAAAGGTGACATTTACATGAGACCTCGTACTTCACTAATGAGTTTATGACAAAGAGCATAAGAAGTTGCTCCTAAAGTCGTTTCGGTTAAAATTTCGTGATTTTGTATTCAAAAATTTCACCCGAAAAGTATTTCATAAAAGTTTTTATAAGAAAGTGAAATGGAAAAATGAATGAAAGAAGAATTGTAGACGAAAGGCATTACTGAAACAATTTTTGTGCGAAATAAACAAATTACAGGATTAAAATGTGCTCTTTCTTTACTGTATAAATTGAAAACGAAAGTGCTCATAAATGAACGATACATCACCAAAGATGATACTGAAGATAGTGATTAGATCACTTCCTTCAAATTTAGAACTTTCAAATTGCACTTCAAAAATTGTGGACTAAATAAAGGTGAACAAGCAAGTTCATATAAAAATAAAGTATGGAACAAAGTGAAACTATTTAATAAATCGCATACGCACCTAAACAAATGAGATATGAAAATTAAGCATAGATATAAACGAAGCATGGAAGTGGAGACAGGTGAAGGTGGGGGACAAGTAAACAAGAAGCTTTTATTGTATGCATAATAGAAAATAAATTTTCTTTGTTGTTATTTAACTTTAAAGCTAAGATAAATATAAGTTTAAATGAGGGTATCGTAAGGGTCATTTTCGCTAGTGATTGATACGTAAGAGAGAAATGAAATTGAATTGGGTCACGATGAAATGGGACAGGTGAATAAATTGATTGCAGGCACAGTGCATGAGTCAGGCAACATAGGCAGTGTAATTAATATATGCAAAAGCGTTACTGAACTAAATGCGATGGAAAGGGACGGAATTTGTCGATTAGGAGTCAGCCAGTTCGAATCATCACTAACAATTACATTCATATATTAACCTATATCATATTAATCT
>NW_018108191.1:370841-378435 GCF_000183805.2 Loa loa | reverse complement strand
TTGGACATTTCAACCTTGCAGTTTTAATTTGAATTTTTATAAACGCTGGAATCATTTGTTAATTAAAGAAATCAAATCGAAAGTTTCTATAATTGGCATCGTGATTTTTTCAAGAAAAAAGAGAATTGATATAAAGAATTATGAAGACAGTGTCATGAAGAATGAATTCACATTGTACTAGAACGCTGTACATAGAACGCTGGAATCAACATAGCCCTTCATAGTTCCACAAGTTACATTTGTTGAGCAGATAAAGGTTGATATGATAACAAGACGGAGCTCATTTAAACATTTTTCTTATCATGCTCTCTATCTCTGTACTGAAAAGACTCTTTTGTCAGGTTATTATATTTGAAAGTTAGTTTAAACTGTATTTTTACATAAGGTAAAATACAAAAGACCTTTAATTCTTGATATTTTGTGAGAGCATAGAAATAAATTTATAAGAATAGCTATAGAAGAATGCGCGAAATATTACAAGCCAAAGAGCAAGCACACTGGCAAAAGTATTACGCACAAACGGAAACAACAAATAGTTATATTTGCATTTGTTGTAATGAATGGAACAGAATTCGAATAAACATAAATCAAAGGGCACTTTTGCTGTAATATTAGGAGAAGTTTTTATGATCATCCCAAAATTGAGAGTTCATGATTATTGAGAGTTCATGATTATTGAGAGTTCATGATTATTGAGAGTTCATGATTATTGAGAGTTCATGATTATTGAGAGTTCATGATTATTTAGAATTGGAATTAGAAAATGACGAAAACGAGTGGAAATTTAACATAAAGTAGTCAAATA
Source organism: Loa loa (assembly GCF_000183805.2). Classification (NCBI taxonomy): domain Eukaryota; kingdom Metazoa; phylum Nematoda; class Chromadorea; order Rhabditida; family Onchocercidae; genus Loa; species Loa loa. The sequence goes on along the minus strand of NW_018108191.1, from coordinate 377,630 downwards.
TTGTACTTCCAAAAGGAAAAGAAAAAGCTTGTTGTTGTTTATTTTGCGGTCAGTTCAAAAGTTACCAAGTCTCCTCTGTCCCAGCATCAGTTAACTATTTCGCATTATCTGTTCTTCTACGTCTTATTAGTACCTGTTGTTTTCTGAAACCATTTCGAGTTTTTCGGTTTCGATTGATTGCTTTCATTCTATAGTTTCTTTCCCATTTCAATTTTCTTATTTGCTATAATAGAAGGACTGATAAATATCTGAATATTTCAAGAGCATATTTTCCGATTGATCAAGAAAAGAAAAAAAGATTGTATCAGTACAGTAAGTAGTCCAATGTCACACAGTCAGTTGCACCATATCATAAATTTGTTTTTTTTTCATTTAGTCATTCAAATGCGTTCTATAAGATACTGATATATTTAACAATGTAGTACCACTCATCTTCCCTCTTTTTTAACATTCACCATTTGTCACTTACTGTTCTATTTGATGACTAATCTCATATCTTCACAAGACTGCGATTACCTACTTCTTAACATTCTATCTATCCTTTTCATAAATTACCCATTATGGCAAGCTCTTGAAGAATTTCAAAAATCAACCGAAACTGGAAAACTTGAAATAAAAGTGCAGCGACTAATCAAACGAAGCAAAACCGGAAATACAAAACAGTGCAAAACGGAAATGTAAAACAGCAGAACCGGAAATGCAAAACAGTTAATGATGTTGAGACGAAAATCGCAAAGTAAACAATGATAAGCTCATCTGACTTTTTCTTCCTGACTGCAATAATTATCTCAGTAATGTAAAGCAGTACCGCTACTACTGGTTGTAGATATCATTTTTCTTCTGTTCAGATGAAACTTTAAATAAACATGGGAATGCAGTAAGATTCAAAGAATATTAGGCACATCGTTGGTAACAAAGATCAGTCATCAAGATTATAACTTTCTCTTATAAATCTCATAAATTCACGACTAATACTTATCATCTTGTCACCTATTCCCCTTAACTTTTCTAGAAGTTTATAAAAAAGCATTTGGTAATCTAATCAAAATAGTGGTGCACTTGTCGAGAAATTTCCCTCCACCCCTTATTCCATTCGAGTTTTAGGATTGAACTATTTCCCATTGAAATACTATTGATGTATTCCTACCTGAGGAGCGAAATTAATAAAGTGAAGTTTTGGGTAGAGATGAGAGTATTGGAAACGATGAAAGATCATGGAATACTTGAAAAAAAGAGAATATTAGTAAATCCCGTTTTCGATTGCAACACAGCCGGCGAATGTTTTTCTAAGCAATTAAAGAGACATCACCCAAAACTTAGATAAAATGATCGCATCAAATACACTCCTATGCAATTTCACTCATATTTCTCGATAAATGAAGAAATAAGCAACAAATTTTTGGAAACAGCAATATTTAGATCGTAAGAAGGATTCACCTGAATGATTTGTTTGAGAAATAGGTTGAAGTTCAGATGTCACTGATCTCAATGCATTCATTCCCTTGCTCAAGTTGATGTGCTTTAAACAATCTTTCTTCTTATTATATAGCAGATGTAAGCCATGATTAAAACCAGGAATTGAGTGAGGATCAGAAGTTGAAACTCGAGAAGCATACTGGCACTAGAACTAGTAAGCATTAAAGAGTGAAAAAAGGTTAACTCTCGTAAAACATTTGAATATTTATATTTTTGAAGTGATTTAGAAGATATGTTTCAACCTGTGAATAAGTCTCGGATCTCGAGATTAATGATAGGAAGGAATTTAAATTGCGTTGTTGTACAATTTTAATTCTTTGAGATATGAAACTGAATGGCACAAGATAGATGTAGAGCGAACCTGCACTCGCATCCACAGATCATGATCCTCCTCCGTGTCATACTGATTTCCTTTTTTACTGGTCATGTCCTTATGTATGCCTTTTTTGGCTCGTTGTTCTCGGATTTCATTGAACTTTTTTAACAAACGATGTACTTCTTGCAAGCCGACTTGTTCTCTTTGCCTTCCGGCAGGCATTTTAACTGCAAGTTAGCTTCATTAAATTACCTGACTATTTCCTCATTTCCGTAAAACATTACGAAACGTTGAGTCGCACATTACCTTTCACAGCAAAAAATTTGTCACATTCGTACATTCTGATTATTTGTCATCATTCACTTCTTCAATTTACTAACAAAAAAAGAATATTTCTAGTGAACTGGGAAATTATTGCCGGGAAATTTTGCAGTTTACCCCAGTCCCGCAGGAAGGAAGCAGTCTGATATGGTTCCTCTCGACTGATAGTCCCGATCTGCCGGAAATATTATTCTATTCCTTTGACTAAAGGATTCTATATTCCAGTAATTAGTAGCACTTATTTGTCATAGCACTTATAAAAGGCTGTCGCGAAATAAACTAAAACTGAAAAAAGAGGACGTATAAGTTCTCGTAAACGTCAGTGCTATTAGTTCTCCAGATAATAAATTGACGGTTAAATAATCAGTGGTATGGAAAGCTTTTCAATGCACAAATGTATAGATATTAAAGTCAATTAACAATTACAGACAAAAGTGATATATTATCATTTGAATGCGAAAAAGACTTATGGAAATGTGGATGTTTATTGTGGTCATTATAGGTCAGTTCTTCTCTGTTAATTACAATGCAAAATTAAAGATCTGTTGTACTCAGAAAATTCCTACAAATACGAAATGACATGAATGAGTTTTACAATTGCTAATTATGAAAAAAACGCTTTTACTTGGTTCCTCGTCATTTTCAACATATAAGTGAAGTTAAAGGATGTTGACGAACACCGACTGTGTCGTAATCAGTAAATGAAAGTTGAGGAAAGCATAGATTCGAACTTTTTATAAATTACCTGAACTATTAGTAGCGATGGAAGTACTTGAAATATCTTCGAACTGAAATGATCTTTCAAGGCCTGATTCATCATTAACTTCTTTTTCAGGTTTTTCTATTTGATCGTTCTCTTCTTCCTGCTGTAAATGTACAGCAAATTTTGTGCGTGTCTTATGGTTTTGATTCAGAACAATCGAATGAGGCCAAATACTATTATGCTTATGGTGAATGTTTAGAATATGAAATAGAAGGAAGGGTGACATAGGACAGGGAATAATTAATCACTGAATGAACAATTACATTAACAGTAAAATGGATATAATGGGATGGATGCTACGCAGCTATTTGATTTACATCGTTAGTTTTATTATTTTAGTTGATGACACATTACCTGGTGTTTCATTGATCTCAAGTGTGAATTACCTGGAAATGCTCGAAGTTAGACAAGGATGATACACTTGGTACTGCGGAAAGCTCTGTGACAGTCAGATTATCGTCAGGCGGTGCCAACTTTATTACCATTCTTGCTGTATCGCTTAAAACCGGGAGTTGTATATCTCTGTTATTTCGTTCTATTTCAAAGCTTTCTAAAAAAAGTTAGGATTTTACCAAAAAAAAAGAAAAACCTTAGTTCCGTTTACATACTTGATAATATAAACAGAGTTTCTGATTGAAATTAATCTAAATATTTGCTTTTCTTAAATTTTTATGTACCAATAAAAAGATTTTAACACAGTACCATCATGCTGAGCTTTCCAAATTTGTTTCTGCGCGTCCACCAATTCAGGTTCCCCATTCGGAAATTCGGTGTTTACAGTAGGCAAGCTGCAACCTCGTCGAAAACGAACTTTATTGAGCTACAAACAAAATTAAAAATTTCAGGAAAATTCAAAGAACAGGAAGGTAAAAGTTCTTCCTTGATCTTAATATCTTCCATAACAGTAATATGGTAATGATTCGATAGACCTTTTTACGTGAAATAGTAGATGAAGTCGCGGAGATTTTTTCGAATTTCTCTCGTATCGATTCGATTTTTTTTGCTTTGCGATTTGCTTTAATATCACCAGGAATCACGGTAGCGTGATATAAATAAGTGCCATTTAACTCTGCCGTGTCAACCACCTGCAGCAAATACTGTTTGAATTAGTTAAGGAAAGAAATTATGGCAACGGGAATCTGGCTTGAATGCTTCCAGATCACAACTTTTTTTGTGCTACTTCAAATATTTTAAGAAGTGTACCTTCATCGGTGGTACAAAATGCAATTCACGCTTCTGTCCATCACAGGAGTTCATACTGCTTTTTGCATCATTAAGAAGAAGCTTATTTCTGTAATTAAAAATTCGTAAACTATTTGTTTGGGTTTAAATCTTCAAAATTCAGAAATACTACGAATTTAATGACCTCGAAAATATCTGGTGGAAAGAACTAACGTTGGCTTTGAAACAGTGCACCGACGAATTTCACTGATTACAGTGAAGTGATTTTCTGCTGATGATTTTCGTCGTTTAAAGCGTGGCGATCGCAGCGAAGGTGCTGCATTGAGTTCCTTGGATAATTGCGCAAATCGAGCACACAACTTCTGAACTATGCCTGGACCATAACTGATTTCTAAATTTTTAAATGTTTTCAACTCTGTATATTGGAAATCGGATAAATTTGTTAAATGTGAAACCAAATTTTATTGAATAGTATAGAAATTTTCTAATAACCATTCACTGTCGAATCGCTATCCTTGTTAGCCTCTTCCATTTGTTTACTAGGTTTGAAATTCTGAAATAATTGGAAAAGATTTATTACAAGCTTTGATGATCACTAAATCACTGAAAGAGTTGTTTTTTGGTGTATTAAGTCTCGATAGCAAATGTTTGAACAGAAATTCAATGAAAATCTAAACTTCGTTTAATTGATTAGCGATCGGTCAATCTGCAAATCCTACGACATATTACTAATTCGTTTATTTTGTATATCAGTTAAAGATTAGAAAAATAAGTCCGATGAAGAAAACAAACATTCGTGTTGTTTGAAATCATTCTGTTTTTCAGAGTGTTTAAAGTCAAACGTCTGCTCCAGATAGAAAGTTTGAAATTGAATGAACTAAAGTGCTGTACTGGCAAATGTATTTGAATCTTCCATATCTGAAAATAAAATCCAATTGTTTCTTCCAAAAAATGATTAGGGATTTTGAGGGAAAACAGTAAGACGTAGCAATTTTCAGAAAATCGCTCTTTTATATTCAAACTCAACTTTTTCCAAAATTTTGATCTGGTAGACTCCAATTTCTTTTTTTTTTAAAATTTCTGTAACCCAATTAGTGTAAGATAAGAAGATTCAGCTAATAAGGATAGCACCTAAAAAAGTTGTTCACTTATAACACATAAGTAACCGAAAGCAAAAATGTTGAACAGTCTCACATGTTAATTAACTGCGACTCCCAAAGAGATTTTTTTTTGTCCTTTAAATAATTTGTAGTTCTTCTTTACAAAAGACTAATTAAATCAAGAAGTATTTGCAAATTTGCAAATTCATAAGGTATTGAAATGAAGCAAGTTCAAAGGTTACTTGCGTTACACCTTTGACTGGAAGAAAAATGGAATAGCGATAAATCTGAGGGACGAAAAGAGAATGTTGATATAAACTGCTTTTTTAAAAATTTCGCCTTTATCGAAATTAACGAAAAGTGGCGATGCGCAAGGAAAGGGACAGTATTTACATAACTTTCTGTAAATAAAAGATGAGCTGGTTGTGCATGCAATCGTGCATGCCATTGTGTCGCGTGTGTGCATGCAGTGATAAGCAAATTTGCACAGCGCATTATACAAAAGAATATGAAGCCTACTGGTCGGTCCATTTAGCTAAAAAAACAACATCACTTTCCGCCTCTCTCCTTCTTTACGCAACTAACCGATGAATTTGAAGTTTGTCGGTGACGTTAAAACTGCTTCATTTTGACATAATCACAGAAAGTACATTTCTAAGAATGGAATAAATGAACTCATGCATTCATAGGCCATGAAAATAAAAAAAGATTGTCTATCTTTTGGGAGAAGGCAAGTGAAATATCTGTTCAAAGATTTCAGACAGCAGTCCATCATCTCACATTTATGTCACAAGCAAATAGTAAAAATTGATTTCAAAACCAATGGATGAGAACGAACATATGTGGTTTACTATATAAGCATAGATATACATACAAACATACACATATACATACACACGCACATACACATACACACACACACACATGCATATATACACACAGACACACATACATGCACACACACACACACATACAAAAACATATGCAAACAGATGTAATTATATATGCGTAATGCTTTCAAAAAAATTAATTTCGAAAAACTGCTAAGTCAATTGGATCCCCAAACGATGTATTCTTTAATACCAAAAGCATTCTATGATCTTAAAGTAGTGGACCAGTTTTGTCCACTACTGTATGTGTATGTGTGTATGTGTGTGTATGTTAGATTTATTTTGGTGCTCTTTGTCGTGCATTACTTCAATGTGCCAAATTTGATCAAATATGAATCAAAATTTGAAAAAGAAAAGGTTATTTGGACAAGGAATGCATTTGCAAACGATGTTTTTTCTCAGACAGTGTGGAAGAGTGGCGCAAAGAGTACCAATGTACTATTAGGATTGCATGGATTCTCCTCCCTTTTCTTCCCCTCCTCCTCTCCCTGTATCTTGTGCGCAAACTGCCGAATAATTATAGATTGTTTAGTAGATAAATCAACTTTTGTTAAATGAATAAGGGCGCAAACGGACAATATAATAGATCTTGTACAAAAGAATCTATCAATGCAGCTTTTGTCACTTTGATTGAGTCCTTCCAATAGATTAACATAATGTGAGATGCCGTTGGCGCTGGGTTGGAAGTTCTGGAATGGTCATAGCATTACAGGCCCTACTTGCTTTCATTCTTAGGGCAAA
>NW_018108191.1:360929-370659 GCF_000183805.2 Loa loa | reverse complement strand
CTTTGTCGTGCATTACTTCAATGTGCCAAATTTGATCAAATATGAATCAAAATTTGAAAAGAAAAGGTTATTTGGACAAGGAATGCATTTGCAAACGATGTTTTTTCTCAGACAGTGTGGAAGAGTGGCGCAAAGAGTACCAATGTACTATTAGGATTGCATGGATTCTCCTCCCTTTTCTTCCCCTCCTCCTCTCCCTGTATCTTGTGCGCAAACTGCCGAATAATTATAGATTGTTTAGTAGATAAATCAACTTTTGTTAAATGAATAAGGGCGCAAACGGACAATATAATAGATCTTGTACAAAAGAATCTATCAATGCAGCTTTTGTCACTTTGATTGAGTCCTTCCAATAGATTAACATAATGTGAGATGCCGTTGGCGCTGGGTTGGAAGTTCTGGAATGGTCATAGCATTACAGGCCCTACTTGCTTTCATTCTTAGGGCAAATATCATCATGTTCCCTTTTCAAGCAAGTCAAAGTGTTTCAGATGGGAAAATGTTGGATTGATCCAAACGGATCAACTGAACTTGAAGACTTTAGCAGGCTTCAAAACATTTCGTGTCAGCCTTGTCTAAGCCTGATACTAAAGTCAATCTTACAATTGCAGTACTTCTGCAAAATGTGCTCCAAATAACGAAGGGAAAGAAAATTGAGGAAGATTCTGCATATTTTATCACATGTTATCAACAAATTTAAAAGAGATTTACAGTACACTTCTTAAGCCGACATAGTTTAACTTCTGTGCAATAAGTAAATTTCGGATCGCACGAGATCTAATAAAAGAGATTAATAATAAAACGTTTCTCAAAAAGCATAATCTGCTGAAATTACTCCAGAAGAATTCTTTGACCATATTGTTTGGATAATGATAATAACACTACTTGTTGTATCGATCTTTTCAGTACTTTGGTAGTGTGCCAGAGTATGTGGTTCAAAGTAACTTACGTCTAACTTGAGATAGGACTGGCGGAAAAGGTTAATCCGTATTTGTTATCATAAATCTCTAGATGTCTCATTTTACGACAAATTCTACTATTTTCATTAATTATAATTTCCAATTTTTCAAAGCATTATTACTAAGTACATTATTTCAGTATAAAGAGACCCTTAAAGTCATTTTGTTTCTTTTGAACAACATCTTCTCGACTTTCACTAATGTGGCGATAAATCGATTTTCGCAGTTTCTAAATGAAATGAACATATTCCAAACCTGATCAAAGTTCTCCACGTCCTCAAAAAGTTTCTAGAAAAAAAAAATGAAAATCAGTTGAGGAATTCATCAATGATACCTATAAAAATGTAAGCTCATTATATTTTAACTTCATTTTACTCGATATATGTCATATCATCTGGATCGAGCTCCTGAATAATCAGACATGATTTCTCTTTTCTCGCGAAAAAATATTTCTTTCTTCACAACATCTAGGATAACTTTCCACAGTTAACAATTTTCTATCATTTCATTTTTGCTTACCATTCTTTGTTGTACAAAAATGATATTTCCTTTCTTTACTTTTCTCAACTCCTTTTCCGCCACTGATAAGCATTTGATTAGAATAAGTTCTATTGATTTACTGATCATTACTGAGAAAAACAAATTTGATAAAAGACTGCGACGGTTGTTTAAAATAAGTATTCTTTTCCTTGTTTTACAATGTCTGCCATTTAATTAGCCAATGGAGTAGTGTTTACCAATCAAAGTTTTATTGCCAAAAACTACATACTGATTCCAATTGTAACAAATAGAACCATCCTATACAATTCTTCTCTCATCTAAACGACAGTTTCCTTTTTTCTCTTAAAAAAATCTTATAAGACTTTTCATCTCTCAAATCCAACTGGCAATTTTACCAAAGAGTTCTATCCAAAGGTCTTATAGATGAATCTAAAACTATATCAATGGAGTGTGAAATCTGGAAAAGATTAAATTTCTGCTGCTGCCTTTTACACTTTTAACTATTCATTCCATTTCCCAACTTATTGCTGTAGTCTTTTCCAATTGCGGTCAAGGACGATATAGCAGGAGTGGAAGAATAGTTAAGTAAAGCAAATCAGATTCCCACATATTGCATGAGAAATAATAAATGATGCCGACCACTGATTGGTTCCATTTGATTGTGATAAAAATGAACCTTTAGTTATAAATGACTCTTTCAGTCGTTAAATTGTATTTTATGCGGGAAGGTCATTTTTCGGATCAAGGAATGAGATGAACATGGAGTAATTGATTAAGATGTTAAACAAGTAATACTTAACCAGCTTCTTTAGTAGAGCAATAATAAGCCAACCATTATTCCCATTCTCCTTATCTCCTTTCACTTTTCTGCTTCCCTCTTTACTGCAACATGTTCAAAAAATGTTTGATGTCAGCAGTTCAAGTTATCCAAATACCAATTACTAAATTTTCTGAAATTCTATTACCTTGTCGATGCATGGCTGGCATTAATGATAAGCATAACTGGAATCGAAACATGCATGACTAAATGATCCAATTTCTGTTAAAATATACAGAAAGCAAATAAGACAGAAATGAACCGGAAACAGCGCTTCCGGCTATGATGTCAACATATTCAGTAATACGGTCATGACTGAAGCACTTTCACTACTGGAAGGAAATTAATACTGCTCACAACTTATATTCCTCGTTTTGTTACTTTTCCATACAAGAGAGCTTGATGAGCTTGATTTGCACCCCTAAAAAAAACTAAATGAAATTTATCTCACTTTGAGATAAAAGCTACTCAATTTGAAAATTTTAATTCATGTTAGCTGAAAAAAGTGAAACCAATAACTAGGTTAATTAATTACCAAGAAACATGACTTATTGCAAAAAAGCCTTTAAACAACATTTCCGCACAGCACTTCAAGCAGTAAGTTAATTGATAAATTGATTACTTGAAAGTTCCAGAATTTTGGCAAAAAAAGTAAAGATACGAGCTTTCAATCTGTGTGATAAATGAAAACTAATTCTTACGATTTCCTCATGAATTCCACTCATGAAATAATAAATTAGATTGATAAATGGGAAGAATCGGATAGTTGAACAAAAAACTATTTTGATCATATCAGTGGAAAACAAGTGATCAGTTTAATGAGGAATGAAGTCTATGTTCTGGGTGATGGAGCAAAGATCAAGAAATGGATTCAAGCATTCGCGTAAAGGAATGGAACTGCCGTTCGATCATGAAATAGAATGATCTATTAGTGATTGGAGTCACTAAGCGTAAACGCAAATCGAAAAGGATGCAGTCATTCATGGCTGGTTGTTGGGTGAAGGACTCTGGAAATGACCTTGTTGCAAGAGCATGGAGAACTTCATCGTCATTCATATTTGTACTACATCCTAAAAATGACCTCATCATATTATGATCGAGGTCTCATTCGATACTGGGTAGTATAATTTTAATCTCGACTCTCGATGATCATACAATGGGAGTTACTCGTCTCATTAATTTCTGACTTTTAAACTTTAATCAATTTTCAGCTACTCAATTATTCAAGCAATATTCCCCGTAAACTCGCTTATTACTTCTGTTTATCAATTCTTATCAGTTCATTCCGCCAACTTGTATTTACAAGCCAAGAACAAAGACCCTTATTTTTCAGAACCATTTCCTAAGCACAATATGCTGAAATTCTTCACGACTTTTCAACTTCAGAATGTAATTCTGCTAATCTACAGTACTTTTAGTGACATTTAAATGGTAGGTTTAGAATTTTTAAAAGTGGGAAAGAAAAGAATATTAATCTCTGATGAATGTCATAGTTGTATGATAAAAGATGTTCCGCTCATCACAAGGTTTGTCGATAATACACCAATATCAGCGAAAATGTTATCGAGGTCGATGCTATGGTTAACCTAATTTTGAAACACCTCTCTTCTCTTTCATGCGCAAGGTTAGTCGTCAAGTGGTATATCATGTAATGCATTTTAGACAGAGCAAAGTATAGCACTCCCGTCATTACCAGGAAAAAATCTGACAATCGGAACAGTTCATAGATTTTCCAAGCAAACTTCGGAGATCCATGTCAGCAGACATCCGTCCCGTTCTTACTGGATACTCCGACGATCCTATCTGAATATTTTTCTTTCTGACAGAATTCAACCATTAAATGATTTCAACTCCAATCTGATATGGTTCAATTCACAAGTTTATCAAGTCTGTTGGTGGATTTTCGAGGAAAATTTGATTGAATTTAAGTGAATTTAACTTTAGTTCAAATTGAAAAGTATCAACTTCGAATTATTTCCTAAAATAAGAATTGCAAATTGGAAGTTCTGAACAAATCAAACATGCTGCTCCCTTCATTTAAGCAGTAATCCAAACTGGAAGATAGCAGTCATCTACTGGTCATCAAATCAGCAAATGCAATAAATGGGAGCAATCAGATGCAGCAGAAGTATGCAATTGAAGGTACGTGTGATCGTATGAACAAATTGGAAGAAATAACCACTGCATCTACTCAATCAATAGCACCTGTAAAATCCCGGACTGAAAGGACACATCAAAGTCTTGTGCCATCGACTGTGAGCCTTTTTCCGGATTAATCTTTACCCAATCTCAAATCATTCATATCTTCTCCTTTACGATGGAAAGCAAGGATCCTTAGCTTCCTTAATATTTTCGTTTTCTATCCGCTTATTGTGACAGTGACACTTTACAATATCTCAGTCACATCGAATCCAACTACTCCTTTGCAACAAAGGATTTACCATCTCATAATTCGGGAAATTTAATTGAATTCGAAAAGACTGACAGAGTGTAAAGTATGCAGACAGCGAGGAGGAGTAGAAATAGTTGAGGAAGAAAGTGGCTGTCTCAAAGGGATTTTTTTGTATTAGAAGTGGGTGAGAGGAGGGCTGGGATTACAGATTTCCGCTGATATATCGAGTGTGGTCGGTAATACCGGGACCGGTAAGTCACATATTTCTCAACCGTAATGTATTCCTTCTCAACTTGTTTGAATATGTTTTGAAAAATTGCTTCCATTGAATTTCAGGTTTCCTCGAATGCAATGGGTTTGATGCCGGAGAGTTACATCGATATTAAACCGGATCCATCGTTGCTTGATGCAAATTTTGATGGGTACAAGCTCTCACTTGATCCTTTTCCTGTTTACAGTTGTCCCTTAGAAGTGCCAGGTGTGTTCCTTCCCTATCTCGTTACACTTGCTTGTTTATATTTGTTAAATGCTTTTTTTTAAAATGCTCTAATTTTTTTCTTTCTTTATGGTAATGCTAGCGGATGCTTCCTCCTTATGTCTTTGTCCGAATACCATTTGTTTACGTTTTAACACCTAACAGTAACTATTAATTGTCTGATATAAGGGATCTTTTTATAAAAGAACTCCGAGATCAACTTCGAATTCAAGAAATCTTCGAAATAGTAGTGATTACGATAAGTTGCATCATCCGTAAAGACCGAAGCAGTCCAGTAATATTTCAATCACTAATGAAAGGATTGACGAATTGATGTACCAAAGAATGTTTTTAGTGCGGGAGTTGCAAACAAGCAATATTCAATATGGATTTGAGCATATCAAACTGTATAACGATATGAATTATCTAACATACGATCTCCATGCATCCGATTCTGGATGCAAACGATTCATCACTATTTTGCAGAACTTTCACTTGTGCTCAATTAGTTTTGATGTTCAGGTAATTAAATTACTGTTACATATTTCTTGGTCTACTTTAATTTCATGGTAATTTTTATTAAAATTTTCGCTTGCCAGGTCCATTTTTATATTTAATTAAATCTGGATAATTTTGATGTCCTATTACATAGCAATTATCGCCATATATGCATATATATATATATATATATATATATATATATACATATATATGATATTATGATTTTTAAATAGTGGATAACATTGTTCGTCTATACATTAAGTTTGATATTTGTAAACAGATGAATATATTAGCAGTTGCTGAGGCATTTTCCTTCATAATTATCTATACGCCTTCTAGATTCAATGATAAACGGTAAAAGACATTTTTCTTTTTTCAAAGAGTTCCAAGATTTCACGAAAATCTTCATTCGCAAATCGGAAATAAGAGTTCAAACTATTTGTCTCATTTCGTTTGTAAGCCTTCTCGAAAAGAAATTCATCATGGTAATGCAAGCGCCTTTCGTTGACTAATTGTTAGAATTTTCCAGACAAGAAAATTCTCAGTTAGCAAAAACCATACAGTTATCGCTGTACCACTTGGTGAAAAAGAAATAGAAGATCGATATCCAGCCGCGGTATCTTTTCCAGATGCTGGTCATGCTTTCGTATCTAATGGCTTCGGTCGTCTCACAATGTACATTACGGGTGACCGGCGCAATGCAGCAGCTTGGGAGGTTGTCGCAACCATTTTCGTTCCTTTTTTTCTAATGTAAATTTTCAAAAGGATAAAATTATGAATAGGTCATACCAGCTTTTTTTTTATTGATTTGCTATTCTTTATTTTGACTTTAAAGTAGGTAAATGAATTTGATTTAGGAATGTCTAAGTGTCGAGCCGCTTATTGATGATGGTAAAATAAGTTCATTTATAATTATTGAAAGCCGTTATATGGAGAACAAGTTTGACGTATTGTTACGATCTGTTGTACCTAGTAAAAGGTCTTCAAATCAAGGGAATTTTTTAAGCAAAGTAATCTGGTTGACTGTTGCCAGCGGTCAGTTTTTTTTGTTGGCTTGATTGAGTTTAAGAATTATTGGTTATCGTTAAAAGATTGGCATGAATCGTTAAAAGACTGGCATAATTTGAACTGAGAAACTTCATTTATGTTTTTGTGCGTTGTAGCATGCGTAGCACTGTAAGATTTTTTTTTCTCATAATACGATACTTAGGATGCAGGAAAGAAGCCCTTATTATTGAAGAGAACTTATATCGATAAAGTTCTCATATTTTACATCTGTGAATCCATCAACCATATTCGTTTTTCTTTAGAAAACGGAAGAATGGCTGTAACTGAAATTCGCAGCATCATTTGTACTGGTCATACTGAAATGGTAACATTCGACCAATTACCTGAAGGCTTAATCGTTATTAGCACTGGTGATCTAAGTTTTTGTGGAAGTGGAATAAGTACATCAGATGCTGCGAGTCAGGAAATGAACAAAGAATGCGGTAAAAGTTTTTCGAGAGATTTTTCATAGGACTGGATTTCAAACGAGTTCAATTAATTTTGTAAAATTTCTAACAAGTTGGTACTTCCAGGTGTTGAAAGTACAAAGCTAGCAAAGAAGAGATACGCCTGGTCTCAAACAGGAGGAGATGTGACAGCAGTGTTCACTTGTGATGAGACAATTTCAAAAAAAGATGTTTCGTTATCCCTGAGTGCTACATCTGTTCATTTGTCAGTGAAGGGTATAATACTTGTCGGTGGAATCCTTGGTGGTTCAGTTGACCCAACATCATCAACTTATACTATCGATAATAATAAGTACGTTACTTATCGTTTGTCACGATACCAATGCTATTAGTTTAATTACTGTACCTGACAAATCCAATTATATCACTTGTTGTTTACCGTTCACTTATGATATGCCAATTTATTAAATTAATTTTTTACTGATGGGAATGTTTCTTTTTTATTTTTTCATAATATATTCATAATATTGATATGTTTTTTTTTCGTTCTTTTCATAAAAAACTTACAAGATTTTTTTGCTTGAGATTAGAGCTGTTTCTGGCTAAAAGTGAAGGAGGTTTAACTCATTGGTCGGAATTGGTGTTAAGTGACGATCAAGGCGTTTATGAAATTGATTCCGAATCCTTGAGTATTGCTTCAGGGATGCTGGAGCGCTTCACGTCTGAATCACAGGTTTGAAGAACATTAATACATATTTCGTGGTATCAAATTTTCTATTTGACTAATTTCGTATTTCTTTTTCTAAATCTTCTTAAAGTTCGAATGCGTCATTTAGACTGTAGGTAATTGTGGAGTTGATCGAAATTTTAACACCGAACAAATGGAAGATTGTGACATCAGTGTGGATGACATTTGTAAAATTCGTTGGTTGAATTGTGCTTCGCAAAAATTAAATCATGAGGTGATCATCATTATCCTTTAGCTAAGATCTAAGGTGTTTAATTTTTTATGGTTCTTGTCTTGTAAAGTTACTTGAGAACTTGAAGAAAAAATCCAGTAGAAGCTATTGGTTTTTTTTTTTTTTTTTTGAATGTCAGCCTTCTATTTGCAAATAAAGATGGTTACCACTAATTGATAATGAAACAGGAAATAAATAATTGAGTTTAAAACAAAAATTAAGTTTTAAACCACCACTGTACTTTATTTTTCAAATAACATCCATAATATGTTTATAGAGCGATATAACCACACACAGTGTCTTGTTTTCTGTATGTTTGGATTTTGGACCACGTTTTCTTTGTATCCGTATGGATGTTGATGGCATTTTGTGGAAATTCACGGAAGAGAGCAAGAAAGTTCAACATCACGCAACATTCAATGCATTCGGATATGTTCAGGTTTACATGGAATTTTAACACTATTGTAAAAATTTGTTAAATTACAATTTTTGTGGAAAGCCACAAAAGTTTGCTGTTGTAATAACACACAGTAAAATATTATTTTCAGAAGAATTTACGGTCTGCATAAACTTGCTATCTGAGGGTCGAACCTTTTTGTTGCTGCAAGTGATATGTTGAAAGTTGGAGATATTGAGATTAAAATTGATTCCTCTAATACTCAAAAAATGGAATGCCTTGAAATATTAGTTTATATTGTATATATTTCAACAACTTTTATTTCGGTGAGACTAAATAAACCGGCTTGTTGTATTGTAGATTCGAAGTATTTTATAGGCATCTAAAACACAGAGGAAATTCAGCACTTGTCCAACGGATTGTTCTTATGCCGTTATTATTGAAGCAAAACGACACGCATTTGTTTATTGGCAGCCAACCGCAGTAACTTCAGGTGTTTATATCTATGTTTCCTTATGTGAACAAAGCAAATGTTTAGGCACTTGAGATTCAGTTCGTTTTAGATTTGCGGAATCGGAAAACAGGCCGTCGAGTTGCTGGAATTGCTAAGCAGCAGCTGATATCTTTATCTAAACCGTCGGAATCCTGCGATGCTAATGCTGTCACAGAGAATATTGTTGGCGTTCATGCTGATAATGAATTTCTTTTTATTTTAACCACCACCGATATTTTTGCTGTGCTTTTGAAAGATCCTTCTGTGCTATAAGTCTCTCATTGTATAAGCAGAAGCTGTTAAGTTTTGATAATTTATCGGGAGTCTCTATGGGAATAATTAATTGTCGGAAGTCTATAGGAATAATTAATTACCTATAGGAATAATTAACTACATTATTGCAATAATAACAGTATTTGATATAGCCATTTTGATAATGTATGTGATGAGTTCCTGTAATTTTGCAACTTTCTATCTTTGAACTAATGGGAAAATCAATATAAGTTTCAATGGTATAGTGACTTTTGTTCTACCTACTGTTTGCAAATAAATTTTGGATAAGATACTTCTCCTAGCGTTACCTAAAAGTTATACTACTGTTGCCGCCGAAATTATATGAAAAGTAGTAAATGCAGATTTTGTATTATTATCATTCCTTAACGGACATCAATGCCATGTCAAAATATGGTAAAAACCTCATTGTGGAATTTCTATTCCTTTGTTTTTAATTTAATCTCTCCGGTATTGGTTTAATTGAATGACCGTGTCGTTGCAGATTTCGG
>NW_018108191.1:328861-360713 GCF_000183805.2 Loa loa | reverse complement strand
TTTTTTTTTGTTTTTTTGTTTTTTTGTTTTCGTAGTACTTGCTCCTTCCTTAATTGCTAATAGTTCGGTTTTGAAGGTTTGCTTATTGTACTTTTCTTTCTAATAGTTTCAATAGTTCCATTGGTTACAGAGACAGGCGTTTCAGACTTGGATATTTGGTGTCCTCTGTTTTGACATCAGTGAGATGTAAAGTGTAATAGAATTGTAATTGTTGTAGGAATGTCTTTGTCATTTGTGGATGATCACTTCCAGTTTGCTGAAATGAATATTAGGCATACGGGTAATATGGATGAAACCATGGCAATGGTACGTCGAGCAGTACGGATGGGTTACGACTGTGTCGTAGTTAATACTGATATAGGACAGATGATGCGGGAAGATGTAAGTTTGATTTTTTTCTTTGTGTAAGAAGGAGTAAAGAGCCACCACTCACTGCCACATTAGAGATAGAGAGATAAAGCTTTAGAAATTGTTTTGATACAGATAATCGAGATTCTTATCTATTTGAGAGTTCTTACGAATTAGGTGCAGACATTTAAATGAATCGTATGTTGGTTATTTTTGCTACTTCCCATTTTTTTCAAACTTCTTTAGACAGTAGAATTTATTTTTATCCGTTTTAGGATGGTGAGCCACCGTACAAGAAAAAGAAGAAAGGTGGCAAGGAGCGAAATGTTATACCGGATCCAATTAATATTGATTGTTCCGAATTGGATACCAGTATGCTTGAAGCAAATGGGAAACGTCTCAGGATTTTCAGGTGCATCAGTAAATATCTTTACAATTAAATGTAACTCTGTATTTAATATGATGGCTGAGATTTACAATCACAATTTATAATTCCCATGATCTGTTAGGAAGACGGTACATGAAATTATGATGAAATGATTTAGCAGCGAATTAGTTGAGTTACCATCCTAATTCACCTCAAATTTTCAGTCGTCTGACTACTACCGTATCAAACAGCACAGAGGTTCATTTACTAATGCATCATCCTCAGCTGAAAAAATATGATTTGATTGCCGTACGTCCATCAGATGATCAGATCCTTCAGACGCTAAGCAAGAAGGGTGATTTCGTCGATATCATTACTTATGAGCAGGCATCAACATCTGTTGGTTGGCTCAATAAAAGCAAGGTACCATTTTCAGACTTTTTTAGCCGTTTTATGCCGTTTTACCTGGATAAAGTTTGATCTATGTTTCATTTTTGCTGAAGAGGCAAGGTTATGGAAATTAGTCGAATACCATCACATTTGAATCTGTCACAGTAGTCCAAATGATGATAAATGCGTTTTTCAAACTGTAGCGCCTATAATGTGAAAAATGATAAAACAGTATAATGTTGTTCCAGATTATTCAACTTTGTATTAATGATGGTATAACATTCGAGATCACCTATGCCGATGCTTTGAAAGACAGCAGTCAAAGACGAGAGGTATTCCTCTTAGTTACTGATATATGTGGATTTTGGAATACGTGCTGGAGAATAGTTTTTTATCAATGATTTGTGCATGGAAGCTGAACATTATACTTCTTTTTTCACATTCGATTAGTGCTTATAATTTTTTTAAAAATATCTGAATCGTAAATTTTAAACCAGTTCCAGTAATTCCAGGTGTTAACAAATGGTCGACAGCTGTTAATGTCTGCGAAAGGTGGTAATGGCGTTGTAATAGCAAGTGGTGCTGAAAGGATGATTGATATCAGAGCACCATATGATGCCGCCAATATTTCAGTTCTTTTTGGTATTCATCCTGGCTTTGCCCGGAAATTCGTTGCAGGCGAGCGATAAATTTCATTAGTTTTATTTGATAACTTTTGCGTACCTTTTATTTCATTTATTTTTTATAAAACTATTTTTGATAGAATCCGTAATGAAATTACGAAATTTTTTAAGGTAATGCTAAGAAGACTTTACTGAGAGCGGAATCTCGGAAAACATTGAAAGGTGGTGTGTTGATACGAAACAAAGAAGATTTACCGAAAAACCTCATTGTACGTCTAAATGTAATTGAAAAGATTATGAGAATACCGGAATTTCGAGCTCAGCTGGAAATTGTAAAGGATGAAGTAGAAGAGGAAACCAAAAAGAATTGATTTTGGAGAAGATATAGCATTTTTTAAATTGATTTCATAAAATAAAGCTATTTTACTTTGCATTAACTTTGGAATCAGTATTGGATGAAATTATAATTGGCATTTCAAGTAGCAAGATTAATCCTTTCCTGTTTGTAACAAAAAGACTTTCAGCAAACTTTTTTATGTTTATTTTCATGAACGTATGTAATAAAATAAAATGAATGTGATATAAAGGCTTTACATCCGGCTAAACATCAGTTGTTCCTCATCTTTGATTTTAATTTTAATCCATGTAGGTGGAATGCAGTAATTTCGCTTGGTTTTTTAACAATAAAGATTTATATTTGGAACATTTCTCATCTTCATCAATATTTAATTTTTGTATCCGAAATATATGATAAGAGGATTTATTTTTATAACGTTTTTTTTCTAGTGGGAGAACAAACTGGGTCGTATTGGAATTGCTCATCACTTTTGGATTCTTTAGAATTATTATATGTTTGTGCAGACTAACAAGCCCCTCTGTACAGCTCGTTATGTATGCATGCAGTAGTGTAATAATGTTTATAAAAAACAGATGTGGATGAAGTTTTTGGAGTCTCATCGGGATGCTATTCGAAGTGGTTGCAGGAGAGTTGTATGGAAGTTGCAGAAGACATTGGGGATGGATGCACGTTGGCCCGTGTTATGGAGTAAGTTCAAATTGTGTGCAGATTTTAATATCTAAGGATTAATTGGTGCTAATTTTTCGATGAAAATTTGAGCTGAAAGCAAGCTGAAATCTCTACCTTCTCGACAGTTCATCCAAATACTGAATGCATCGCAACAAGAACGACTCTCAAGCATTATCACTGAAGTGGAGGTTAGTATCGCTGAAGTGGAGTTTATCTATTATTCTCTGTTTTGTTACTTGTTTAGATTTAATTCTTCTTACATTCGCCTATATATATCTCGCAAAACTTAATTTGTAGTAGTTTTCCAGATATCTGTCAATAATAAGTTCAAGAAAAAAGATGTTTTCCAACTACTAGACAATTTTAGATATCTTAGAGAGTGTCAATGGAGTTTGCTAGTAAACACAAACTTTCGATAGATCCTATGTTGAATATTGGCTCATTGAATTTGATGAGTTTTGTTTCCAATTGAAATACTTTCCAATTTAAACATGTTTTGGTGTTTGTTTGGTAATTCCCAATTTTGTCGGAAATCTGAACACTGATTCAACATTTATGAACCACTGGAAAACTGAAAATAAAAACATATTCTTTTAAACTTATGACAAGTAAATTCGTCCGTTACAGTTGCTGTCCCGTTGTTACAATTATTTTCCCGAACATTTGTCAGATGCAGATTGGAAAAGGTTACTTCAGTGTGAAACTCAGAAGCAACGGTTCAATCATATCAAATTTTGTCGTCAGAAAGAATTAAAGGAATTGAAATGTGAGACGAAACATCAGCTGAAGGTTCCTGAAAAGTATGAGACTTCGGAACCCATGTCGGGATTTGCAATGTTTGTGGGTGCTACACAACGAAGTACGTTATTAGTCTGGCGATCTCCTATAAAATGTGTTCCTAAACCAACAGTTTCTATATCGTATGTTTTCTGACGTCACAATATAGTCTTATGACCATTTCAGAAGCATTATTCATTTATCAAGATGGAACTCTCTTTTTTTGTTTAAATTTATTCGTTAATAGTATCCAAAACTCCATGTTCTTAAGTGTTCCACTGTTTTCCGTATATTATTTGCAGAGCGTATTGCTAATCAACGAAGGTTAATGAATCATTTGCATAATCTTCAACTGGATCCGAAGCCTGCACTATTGGTTGACTGCCGATTTCTAAATGAACTCTCACCACAGGCTCTGTCTCAGACTTTAATCCAGCTTTCCTATTTGGCAAGTGAAAACCGAGATCGGCGACGCTCATGGCCCCTTTATTTTTTTAATTTTGATATGAGGAATGAAAACATCTTGGAAGCACGAGATAGGTTACTTTTTTCCATGAAGATTTATACTAAATATTTTTAAGCTTCTGAAAATACGTGAAAATGAATTTTACTTTGATTACAGGTACTTATCATTGATTAATTCACCAAAAAATGTATCTCTCACAATCTCATCATCCAGTTATCTGAATCATTTTTCCCCCGAAGAAATAATTTATTTAAGTCCCCATGCAGAATTTGATTTGGAGGAGGTATGTTTTAAAATTAAAATATAGAGGAAGTTCAAACGATATAAGCACGAAAGTATAAAGAACTGAAAGCTAAGCATTTATTTTTATGTGCAGGTGGAAGGCTCAAAAGTATATATTTTGGGTGGCATAGTAGATAGAGTTGCGCAATATCGTTTGCACCCACATGCAACGTTATTGGCTGCAAAGCAAGATGGAGTCAAAGTGTGCCGACTCCCTATCGATAGATATATCAAGTTAGTTATATTTTCTCAAGAGCGGTCGTTATTTTTGGTATTTCGAAAAAACCAAATACCGATGGATTTTTGAAAAAAGCTTTTACCAAATTCACATGGCCATTTTTAACACTTTGTAATTAAGTCAAGAGCGATGCACTAGAAATCCCGCATTTTTATGAAACGGCCAAAATAAACCCTTCTAGGTTGTTGACATGAAAATAATTGTACTTGCTTCGATTATTCCTTCTCACTTTACATTTCACTATCTCACAATAGCCGACCATTTTCTTAATGAAAAATTAAGTGTAAAGTCCATATCTTGTAGTTTACAATAAGATTATTTACAGGTGGAAATCAGGTTCGAGAAGTATGACTTTGCTCGCGGTCACATCAATTCTATACAGTGTATATGAATCTGGTGGCGATTGGGAATTTGCTTTTAGGAAGTAAGTTTATTTTTCTTAGCGAAAACAGCGTTTGTTTTTGGATTCCGAAAGATGAATACGGTTGGAGCTTAAATCCTACTCAAGAATTTGAAAATTGAAGTATGATGTAGACACCTTGCGCAAAAAGCGAAAGACGAAAAGGACTGATTTCTACGTGATAGAAAGTGTTGTCTTTTGTTTTTTTTTTTTTTTAACTACAAATGTTTAGATATGTTCCGGTAAGAAATATCAGAGGACCAGAAGAAAAGAATTCTTACGGTCGACGTTTGCATGCACACATACATGATTATGAGAGACGCTTACTTATAGAACTTAATCAGAGATTGTAAATGACGTCAGAAGAATAGTATGTTATACAGGAAAATCAATTTTATAAATAAAATTAGTTTTTCAAACATGCGCATAGCCGCAAGTATAGCAAGCTTTATCAAACGCAGTACATATGATAATGGAGGTATAAAAACAGCGTTATTTTATAACCAGTTTTTTGGGGAGAGAATTCTTTTCCTTCGATATATTTCAGCATCAAGTCAATTTTACAGCAACCTACATTTTTGATTTTGGGACGTCTCGCACTGATTTTGGTGGTGCCGTTCTAACATGTACTCGGTCGACTGATTTTAAATCGATACTGCACCTAAAATACTGCATGAAATGCTAACAGCTAAATTAAGAAATGAAAACTTTTAAATTAGGAGCTGATGGATGAACAAAAGCTTGCAAAAAAAGGATGAGACCTCCGCCCAAACATAGGAATATGGCGAACTCATGTAGATGCTTTTTGACTAATCCAATTATTATCGAGAGCAAGGAGAAAAAGCGTCACAGTATTTTGGCTTCGGAGAATTTCTATCAGTATTAGTAGAGAGACACATAAAACGTGGTACAAATTCAAAATAAAATCCAATACCTATGTATCTGTGGATTACGATGCTTACTGCAAAATACATGCCCACATATGCATTGTATTTCTCTATCAGCTATTTGTAATTTTATTCGACATAGACCACAACGTTTATTTTTTATTTCATCCTTTATCTGAGACAGACTTTTATATTTTCATAGCAATATACAGGTCGTTATTAGTTATTATCTATGATTCTCTGCTCTGTTTCTTATTTTGTTTCTGAACACTCAGCTAAGCGAGAATAATTTTGAATTGAAACTACAGCAAATTCCAGAAATTAATCCTAGTTAGTGATACAGAGTGATAGCAATCACCCGGTGCAATCTTTTGTTGATGTAATTATATCGTCATATAAAAGTTAGACTTGAAGAAGGAACTAGTTTTATGCCTAAATATGGCCACTAAAATCCACACAGTAGAATTATTACTTCTTATCTGTGTTAGAATAACATTTACTCTAAGTAATTCGCTGTCGTTTGATGGAACGTCAAACAATTCCTCCATTTCAAATTTCCTTTGTTTGATTGTTTCCGGTGGGTCGAAATATGTTGCTAATTCCTTCTGTTTTATAACGTCAGCAGTACCTCTTGGTGTTGAAACAGATGGCGACTTAGAGGATCTCCATGTACTGAAAACTGATCTTGTGCTCCAAGATATCACATGTTGTTACAAAGAAGTGATACGTGTTCAAAAGGCTTACACGCAAGAACTATGGAATGATGATGGTGACTGTGCGAGCACATCGGTGGTTACTTCTTTTCCGGACATTTCTTGGATTTTTTGCCCCACATTTTCCGACAAATTTTTTGCGCTATTCCGTCGAACTTTTTCTCTTCGTTGTATCAATAATTTCATTTTTTCTCGCATTTGCTCATGCTCCGCTTCCTTATATTCGCAGGGTGTGATTTCAACATATTCAGCAGACCTGTATCATCGGGAATACGGTTAAAACAATTCAGGTAATGAATGCTGATCGTCCTCATTTTTAAAGAACAATTACATACTAAAAATTAGCAAAAATTGAATTAAGTAAAAAAAGAAAGTAATCGAAAATAAGAATTGCCCAGAAAAGTTTGGTTCACAGCTGCCGATAGATGGTAAAGAACGAATTAAATTTCGTAGATTAGCTAGTGACTGAGACATTCGAATTAACGATGCAAACTCTTCACGATCATTATTACCAGCAATTGGTTTTACTAACAACCACAATACACTGCCCGAGGTAATACCAATTGATGTCAAAGAACCGCCTTCATTCCTGAAAAAACTAAAATCGTTTTCAAAGTCTTAACCGAACTAAAATATTCGTATACTGAACTCGAAAATTATAGGAATTGTTGCTTTTATTCCGAAAGAAATGATAACCGAAAAAGATTACGGATTAGTAGCGTTGCACCGGATTTAAGCAATGATTAAAAAGATATAGGAGAATAGATAGAAGGATCCGAATATTTTATAAATTAAGAATGCATCGTTTATATCCACATAGAAGTTATTTCCCCCTCCCCCCCCCCCCCCAAAAAAAAAAACCACAATATGACTGTATATACTATAGTTTTAAGGAGGAAAGATTTTCGAACAGTAAACCCACTTTAATTCCTTATCGTTATGAGTGAGAATTATTTGATGAGCGCCACCAAGTCGTGACTGCAAATAGTTCTTCAGCACACGTACACTTGTTGTTTTCTTCATTACTAACTTCAGTGGTTTGAATGATGATACGGTCGATTTAATTGTAACCTAGAATAAAAATCTCAAAACTCAATTTCATGACACATAACTTATTCGAAAATTTTAATACTAAAAAATCTTTAAACTTGTGGGTTCTAATTTAAAATAATTGACTTCAAATTGTAGACTGGCATCACTTTCCTCTAAATTTTAAAATTCATTAAAAGTACTAATAAACCAGCACAACTTACTGTCACCATATCAGCTCTGGATACGTGACTCTCTGACTTAGATTTTGTTGCTGTTTTACAGACTGTAAAAAAAAGTTGACAAATTTATGGTCAGCCATATTCTATCATTTTGTTGTCACGTTTTTCCCTAGTAACGTTAGTTTATGGTGGTGACATTTAGCTAGTAGCTGAACATAGTTATCTATAACATGACGTTTCAAAATTTAAAGAACCACCCGTTTTCCGGAAGCACTTTGTAAAAAACATTCGTAAATATTATGAAGAACTGAAACATTAAGTTACTTGGCATATTAGGAACTTCGGGAGATCGACCACCGGGTGAAGTTAGCGCTTTCAGCACACTTCTGTTTGGTCCGTTTGATGTTCTGCAAATTACAGTAGCATAATCATCGCTAGAAACTATTTCCTGAATTTTAATCCAAATAAATTGTTAAAATTTGAATACTTTTGATGAGCGAGTCTTTCATTTTTCTTTTCCGAAGAAGCTTCGTTAACAATTTTCACGTTCGCAAACACTAAAAGTGTTGAATGAATTCAATGAAATGAGCTTTCTATTTAAACACATAAAAAGGGCAAATTTGGGAATTTTTTAAATTTTATAAAAAGTGTGGAATAATGTGTGATGATATTTTGACATATAAATACGATTGGACGACGTACGAGATGGATTGGTGGAACGTGTTTGCACTTGCTTTAAGTTAGACGGAAGAGTAGCATTCTTTTCCGCTGTTCCTTTTTCCTGCAGAAAAGCTGTAAAAATGATGAAAATCTTTGAAAATGAGATGAATTGCTATTCTTTGGCAATGTTTTAAAACTGAATGAAATGACTGATTTTAGGGTACAAAAGATCCCTTGAAGTTCAGAGAGCAAAAATGACTCCTTCAACTTCTGTTTGTAGCGACATTCATCAATTTTCCGCTTCCTGTACTGTCAACAAAAAAATCAAAGGTCAACAGGACATTGCCTCAGTACTTTCTTCCTTTTTCCCACTCGCCAAATCAACATCCATACGTTTGACTTTCTTTCTCGAATTCTCAAGCTAAAACATTCATTTTATATTCTTCGTAGAAAAGATTTTCACCAGGAGATCTCCAAGCAGTACAACCATCAACTGAACTTCTCAGTGGAGTACGCTCAGAGCGCAGCACTCCACCGAACATACCTCACGCAGTTAAATACCCATTTCTTCGTGGGTACATTTCCCCGTCAGCCAAAATAGAAGATCCTACCTCGTTACCATTATCGTTTTTCATCGATGACAGTCTCGTTTCCCTTCCCGACAACTTATCCACAGAACCTTCCACTCAGCAAATGACAGACAATAAAAAATGAAGCGTTTATGTGAGTGTCAACAATTTGTACTGTGCCGCACGCACCCGTCCACATCCAGATGCTACACGCTCATCCACGTTCAGATGCCACACGTCCGCGTCCACATTCAGTTGCCATACGCTCACATATATAGAACAGCACGTCCTACCTGACATCTCTGTTTCTGGCTATTACTGGTTTCTCTGCTACTTTCTTGAATGCTAACAAGTTTTATCGATCTATTGATCGGCTGGTTGGTTGGATAATTAACCTAATTCCTATAGTTCTATCTGAACATAAATCCTGATGATTTAACAATGATAGGAATATTTACTATATCATTTTATTCCCTCTGTCCCATATGTATAATTATCTATTTTGCGCTTTGTTTATATAATATTATGCGTTTAAGTTCACTTGTTTACTTGTTTTCAATGAATATTCAATTCCATCCACATTTCTAATTTATCTTTTACTTAGAAGTTAATATAATATAAACTTGTCAGAGAACACATTATGTTCTTCGTCCTTTCATGGGATCAATTATTGATGAAATATTTTACAATGATGAGAAAGTTGCTCGCTGTAAATAGTTAAAGACCGATCATAGGAATGTCTCAGATTCGATATGAGCTCTAAAGCAAAGTGCCTAAGCAATCAGATTTCTGATATTAATGTGGATAAGTTGAGATTGCAACAGCACGAATCATCGCTTCAGTGTGATGGGCATTTCGATGTCAAAGTCAGTGCAAAAAGATGTCACTGTACTACCTCGTCTTGGAAGCGGAAGATTTGAAGTTGGATGCGCCGAAATTATGCTCAGCGATAGTGAGAATGACGATGATGTTGGTATTCTGTCGACAATCTACTATCCATCCGATAGCGCACTCACATCAGATGTTCGTAATTTTTAAGTCATTTACATGGAACTTTTTTAATGTCATTACGTCAAGTGGAGTTGAGAAGGAAAAGAAATGTCGTTGAGATCAGATTACATGGAACATTTATTAATATGATGCTTAACAAACACCTAGAAGGTAAGCTGAAATAAACGATGCAAACATCCGGTAATAATTAATTAAGTAAGTAAAAGAAATAGGAGTATAATTCAATTCTTACTGCAAACAGTATCATTATATTACCGAATTATGTACAATTACAAAGAGTAGGCGTGCAAATTTTTTTCTTTCAGGAGCAATCACAGCACCCTTTATGGCTTCCAAGGGAGGAATACATCGATGGTTTAGCAGACTTTCGGAATTCATCTTCTCTCTGGATGCGTTTCATGCACAGATGGTTTATTGGAGAGAAAAGGTATGCTAAGCAAGTAATATGAATAAATCGCATAGTGTTTTTAGGACAGCTTTGTAATAGAACGAAAGAAGATATGGAATAACTGGAGAACCTATTTCCCATAATGCTGTTTTCTCCATCAGATTTAATAAAATAATTGATGAACATGGAGAAAAAGTAGTTTGAAGGAAAACCTGGAGCACTAAGATGCTAGAGATATCGCTAGAGGAACTGAATAGGACAGATGTTTCTTTGAGTCGCTCATTCTAACTTTTGAAGCAATTATCAACAAACATGCTTTTTATTTTTATTGTGTTAATTGCAGGATTCCCGCGCGTTGGCATCTTGCCTTAAATAACACCGTAGCTAACTATCCAGTTTTGATATTTTCTCATGGTCTTTCAGGATGTCGTCACTTTTACTCAATTTATTGCTCATCACTGGCAAGTCATGGTTATGTTGTAGCAGCTGTTGAGCACAGGTAATTTATGTTTTCCGTGGAAATAATAAAGTGATACGGACCTATTTTATCATCGCAAGAGTAGGTGAAGTATGATACTATAGCTTTACAACTCGAAAAGCTTGTAACATGGACCGTTCTCTCCACATTAAGTTTTTTAAAATTACAGTCTTAAAAATCATTTGATTCCAGAGACTGTTCAGCTTGTTGGACATATAAATTTGAAATTGATAAAAAGACAGGAGAGAGAATAGAAGTACCAGTGAAAATTCGTAAACTTATGCCAACCGACGATGAATTTCAGCTACGAAATGGGCAGGTGTGTGGGTTTTCGTCTTATTAATTGAAAATAATTAAAATGGAATTAGTGAAAGTGATTTGAACCAAGTTTTCGGTTTTTTTCATAAACGTCAGAAATGTACAAGAAGGAAGAAGCAGATAATCGAGGAACAAAATCGATATGAATGATTGAATAAAAATGCTTTTTATAGTTAACATCGAAATACCGATTAGAATGATCCGATTCTGAACACAAAAATCTGCCAGTTTCTTTCGTTAAACACCGTTTGTAGGGCATTTTGCCAGGGAAAAAAGTTTAGCAAGATTTACTTCTCTTTTAGCAGTTGACTGACAAGTAACCAAAGTAGTAATTTATAATGAAGTATTCTTAATTCTATGATGAAGTAATAATTTTAAAGTAAAACAACCTAGTTCTTTCAGCTTCACAAACGAATAGCGGAATGTGTCAAAACGTTACGTGTACTCGAGGAGTTAAATTTAGGACAGTATAATTCGGACCGACTAACTGGGAAAAAATTATTGTTGGGGAAGGATTTCGCATGGTCACAGTTCAAGGTTGTTTCGTTGTTATAAATTTATGCATTAATTTTATTTGAATTTGTTCGCAGAACAATTTATTGAAAATTTCAGCTCAGTGTTATTCATGCAAATCAGTATTCCTTAAAGATTTTCTTTCTACTTTTGGTCAATGTTGAAATTTTCGGAAAAATATATAGGTTCACTGATTTTCTAAAATTTTTGGAATGGTTTATAGGGTCGCATAGACATGTGCAGGATATTTATTGCTGGTCATTCGTTTGGTGGTGCAACAGCTGTCGCAGCAGCAGCAGCTTTTCCTGCTTATTTTTCTGTCGGTTAATCTTTCAGTTTCGCAAAAATTTTCTCACTTTTAATGAAGCCTAATGAAATACATCTAATTCTGCATTTTTAGGCTGCCGTTATACTCGACGGATGGATGTTTCCCATTGAAAGGGAATTGTTTACACGTGTTCAACAACCTGTTTTGTTTATGAATGCCGAAAACTTCCAATGGGAAGAAAACGTAAAAGATATGTTGCAAGTTATCGAAAACTCGAAGCGCAGCGTTTTACTTACATTCAAGTACGTCTGAAAAAAATTCTGAAACATGCTTCAGTTCTTTAGGAATTTTCGAAGGGAAATTAAAGTAATATGAAAATTTTGCAGTGGCGCATATGGAAGTTACATTATTTTATAACATTTTCAGAATAATAACTTTCTAATTAAACATTTTTATAATCAGTACTTCAATTATAAGCACTGGAAACGAAATACTGTTTTTGATAAGAGGTTGAAACAGTTCTGAATTTCAGTGAGGCCTTGCATCACTGTTTCACAGATCTTCCTCTTTTGATTCCGGGAATGCTCTGCCGCTGGTTAGGCATACAAAATTTATGCGATCCGGTGCAGTGTGCCGAAGCAATAGTTGAATTAACTGCGCATTTTTTGAAATCTTATTACGAAGATTCTCATTCTGCTTTTAACTTGTTGACATATGAAAAGATCGTCACAGTAGGAACAAAATTTGCCTCGCAAACATTTTTAATATCCGCATAAATGCATCACGTTGTCGCCATCTTCTCTTTTGGAGGAGGGACTTGCAACAGCTGCTTAATTTCCGAATACTTCACCTATTTAAATGCCACTTCTTAC
Organism: Loa loa; assembly: GCF_000183805.2. NCBI lineage: Eukaryota > Metazoa > Nematoda > Chromadorea > Rhabditida > Onchocercidae > Loa > Loa loa. The sequence continues at coordinate 347,907 of NW_018108191.1, read as the reverse complement.
TTGCTTCCTTGATAGGTACTGGTTATGGGCGAAAAAGTTCGCAATATCCTCGAGGGAGGATGCAGAAATGTGAAATCAGGCTTAGCGCTACCTGAAATAATACTTAAAACTCATTAAGCGATGATCTACATCTTCTTTGAAACAACTATTATTTAGTTCTTTTTGTATCTTTACTTCTCTTACACTAATTTCAAAGTGTTCTACTCAGTCTATTGTCTAGTCCAATTGTAGACAGTTTATCCGACAGAAATCAACTATTCTCATCCACGTTGTTCAAAGAATGTATGCATGCTTGCTCAGGATAACTATGTTATATTTACCCACAGCATATGTATTTTCTAACATTGTTCTAAAAACATGAATAAATCTTTTTTTGTGAACTATTTACTGAATCGGAATTTTGAAATTTGAAAGTTCATTTAGATCACTGGTTGAGATAATGATTGTATCATTCATTCTCAAGATGGCATGATTGATCACACCGATCGGTGTAATCAGTGCGTCAACGATGTAATGCGTTAGGTCTGCTTTCACTGCACCAAATTTACCAACCACTTGAGTACGTTCGTGCATGTCGAGCTCTACCTAAAGTAATGCTCAAAATAATTTGTTTAGACCATGGTTTAATCCATTCATGGGCAATGGACCCTTCTTAAGCATCAAAACTTTACCAAACTTACTTCTGTTGCATAAGACTAGAGCGCTATTTAAATTAGGTAACGGTAGCGCCTCTTCATTTTTTAAAGTGAACAGCCGTACACATAAATGCTGTTCTTCAGCCTAATGCAGCAAATGCATTTGTACTCTTTTTAAAATGAAAAAGCAAACCTGTTTGCCTCCCAGAAAAGACATCATTCTCAGGAAACGTTCCCTCAATTCCGTCCTTTGTTCTTGTTCCAAAGTTTCAACTTGCTCAACGGACTCACCATAAGCCGAATCTTTCGTTTCTTTCATCATGGAAATCGATTATTTCTGGAAAAATCAGTTTTTTATAAATAATTCTTCAAAAACGCTTCTTTCCCACAAACCCAGCTCGAGGCGACATGCAAGTAACCAGCAACCAAACACCTGCAAAGCAGGAGCCTTCACTGATGCGATTAGAAAATTATACCTTAACAACGGATTAGAACCTTATCATCCGGCATTCCAATTCGAGACTGGGTGGTAAAATAACAGGGGCTAATTGCGCAGAGCTGAGAACCGCTGCATATGGTTATCCAAATCCGTATTTGTCTAATTCCAAATATTTCATAAAAGCGTTTAATGCGATTGACTCTACCATGTTGGCATGTCCTGCTGCTTAAATCGCACCCTCATATCATACACAACAAATTTTGAAGCCACCACAATCGTTCGGCAGCTAAACTGCATAGACCCAATATTTCCCGTCCCCGAGCAAGTTATCACTCATTCTTGCCTGACCGGGTGAACTGAACAGTGATTGAATGAAGCAAGTGATAAACTTGAAGGTGAACTCCACATAACCATAAACAACACATAATTTATTTTATTTATTCATATATAAAAAACAATATGGGCTGCATGACAAGGCAGTAAAACACTTCAAATAATGCCAATTTTATTTGCAACATCTAGTGCGTCATAGTCAGGTGCCAAACGTACGTATGCCTTCTTCTCGTGATTTGGCGTCACCAAAGTATTCACCTACAATCAAACTTCATATTAGTAATATTTTTATATACTGCCCGGAAATTTTAACAATAATACAGCATACGGGAAAAAACATTCTAATCAGAGAGTTACAGCAAAAAATATCAGAAAATTCTGGTATGAATTAAAAGTTGATAAGAATCTACGACAAAGCACTCTTGTAAACAAGATGTACCTTTTGCACATCGATATTGTAAAGTTTTTTGACAGCGAGTCGTATCTGTGGCTTATTCGATTTGATATCAACAATGAAAACCAGAGTGTTTGTATCTTCGATTTTCTTCATTGCTGACTCCGTTGTCAATGGATGTTTAATGATGGCATATGCATCAAGTTTTTCACGTCTAGGAACAGATTTTCGCGGATAGCGAGGCGACCGTGGTAAAGTCAGTGTACGTGGTCTATGAAAATGTACAGATGTTCTAACCTGAAGCACCAAAAAAATTAGCAAAATATGATTCCTGGTTCAAATGAAATGATGCATTAACTCCAAATACAAGAAAAACTGTTCAAAAAACGCACCCCTTTCTTATGGACCTTGAATTGTCCTTTGACAACCTTTTTCTTTGCATCCAAAGCCTTCGCTGCTTTTGGTCTACCAATCCCTGGAAATCCAAGTGAAAAGCACGAAAAAAGCAGCGAGATTAAGCGACAGTTCGACAGAAACGCTTATAACGTAAAATAAAGCAAAAAGTAAGACAAAACGTACCTTTTTCTCCTTTATCTGTTCCAACATCGCCTTTTTTCGAAACCTGCTTCGGAGCCATTTTATTTGTGACCTGAATAAATTCCTTCAGCGTCTTAAATTAGATGAATCCTGAGATCACATTCAAAGTCCTAAATATTCACCTAATCTCTAGAATTTGAAAAACTTTAACGATAGTTGCATGACAGTGATACTTCCTCCGCCACAGGTATAACTAACAAAACAATTTACACAAATATTTTTCGCTGCTTATTGAAGCAATTCAAAGCAAAGTGCATACTTCATAAGTTTTATAGTTTACTTTCAAATGGACAATTCATACCATTGCTCGTACATAATAAGTTAATGGTAAAAGAAGTATCAAATTCTAGCAAGTATTTGTAAAAATGAGACATGTTTTGAGCAAATTTAATAAATCTGAATTATTCACAAATGAAAGGGGAGATGCATGCATAAACCTACATCAAGAAAGGGATCAATTCGAAATATGAAACATAATGTAATAAAAACAAAATGCTGCATAAGCCGGATGTAGATGTGAGTAATCTTGGTAATATGAGTATTAAGAACAGCTTGGAAGTTTAATCAATTCGAATTACACTTTTGTACACGTTGCACTATAAATTACTAAAGAAACAAACGGTTTTCATCAAACAGGCGGATAAATTCAATCTTTCGCCAAAAAGCAGTAATAATATCTATTACAAACACGATTCTTGACTCCATTGCCGGGAAAAGTGATCATTTACATTACGTATGAACCTTCTACGGTTCAGTTCCTTCGCAATCTGTTTTGGATTCCTTTCAAATAGCAGATATGCAAAAAGGCACATCAAAACAAGAATTACAAACAGTATGCATACAGTTACACCAAGTGCCATCTGATAATTGATCAATTCTCTTCGAATTTTAACTTCAAGAGACGGAAATGTTGTTGTCATGTACTGTACCAACTGCAAATAGATTAATGGATCAAAGAACCAAACATAATAAAACATGGTAAATAAATAGATTTGAATCAGCATAAATGTTATGTTGTACCCATCTCTGTGGATAAAAAAAAAAATTTGATCTACAAAAATATATTCAGGAGGATGTCAGTATAAAAAAGGCCATTTAGTGATTGAGAAAGGCAAAACTATATAACATCTGCCACCGTAACTTTTCAAGAAACTGACCGAAGGAATGTATACATTCCAGAACGACACGGACTCCCAGCGATAATCGCGCTCTAATATACCGGGTTTGGTAAAATCAGAATGCAACGAGTAATTGAAGTTGAGGTACCAATGCCGCCGCGGCTCAAAAGCTAACCAACTAGAATCCGTCGGAATGTTTGGATTCCTAAGAAAGTGCTTTCAAAATTCAAAAATGAAACAAATATAGCTGAAGCGTTTGCGCATGCAAATAATTCGAATTTTAGCAGTTGGATCGAAACGATCATAAACGTGAAATGTAAACCAATTTCAAAAGATATTTCCGGTCAAAGTTTTTGGAAAGAACAATTAAATATAATGCACGTTTCGCAAAATTTAAGAGTTATACTACATACAACAACAAAGCAACATACATAAATGTCGCAAACTGCCGAAATATAGATGTTAAAAGCTGACTAGCGTTTCGATCCGCATCTGTCCATGACATATTTCTAAAGTATTTCGGCAACAGATCCTTCGACATAAATGGGAAACCAAACAATAAGTATAAATCACAGTCATGACATACAGCTGTAATCTTAATACGGAATGAATGAGTTAAATGCATACAAGTTGTTAACAGGGCTGGATATGATTTAACGTCTTACTATGTAACTAAAATATCGAAATGACTCTCATAACCAGCAAGACTTAAGCAAAAAAAAGCTTCATATCATGAGGGTTTATTTTTAATTTCACAATAAGCGAAATCACATAAAGGATACCAGTTTCCCTCTAGCACATGATTATAATAAGTTTATATAATCATAGATATTAAGCAGTATAAAATTTCTACATAAACATCATGGATTAGGTCGGTTGCCTTCACTCTTTTATCCGAATTATAAGAATGATCAAATGTCCTTTAAGGAAAAAAAAAAAAGTGGAAATATGACAAGTATTTGAAACGATACCAAATTTGATATAATCAAAAATAGAATAACAAAACTGAACCCATCCAATCTGGAAAAAATCGCTGATTGGATCCTTGACCAAATTCATAATTATTTACATACATGAAAACTGGCGAGCCGGCCGCAGAATGTAAATGAGCAGAGAGACTTATCGGAGCAACGTAGTAAGCATCCGTTGCCATCTGAAAATCGACTATGTTCTATTATAACAAAGTCATGTGTTAGAGATCCTGCTTATATATGATTCAGATACTGAAATAAATTTGATGAAAAAAGCTATAGAACAGTATAACTCTGATATCAAATTCTTTCTCAATTTTCCAGAGATTTTTTAGAGTGTTAATGTTAATTTCAGAGATGTAACGACATATTGCCTCCTTTTTCTTGGACTCATAAAGAAAGATAACCATTAAGACACTTTCTACCATTCAACAACCGATCCTACTATTCAGCATTTAACGGACGCGAATGGAAACGGAAAAAGAATTGAAATCTCGAATAACTGTGAATAACTTTGCAACAAGCAAAAATTGAAAACAACGAACGCGAATGAATTCTCTCCTTACTGCGTGTTCATCAGATGCATCTGGCCAATAAGTATAACGATCAATAATTGCTTCTGCTACTGCCTCGCGATTCGTCGTATAATTGTGGCGAAATGCATATTCAAGTACGTAATTTTTGAGATATTCATGGTCGACTAGAACAAAGTCATTAAATTCTCCCAGGAGCCGATTTTCAAGTACTACCTACAAATAAAAGCATTTGCAACAATTTTCATCACTTAAAAAACTCATGAAATCAAAAGCATGGTTCTTAATTGCGCGTAACGAAAACTGACGGCAGTGATTTAAAAACACCGCGGTCAATTTTAAGAAAGATTCCATTAGGTTGATAAAATAAGACAAAAATGTTGCTCCAATACTGCAGGGCGAACAAAAAAACTCAAGCACTCAGTCCGTTTGCTGTCATCAAGTTGTCAGACCCGAAAGATGGAACCATCACAGTGCTTTATATCACAATTCCTGGACGGTCCCGAACCTCAATACATAAACTAACGCTGTGTTCCTTATCCATTCTACTAGAAGTCAACAGAGTTTCGCTCTTGCGTTGTATAAAATGACCTACCTCAGAGCCATCTTCTCTATTAAAACCTGTCAAGTAAGGTACGGCAGATGGATAGTCAGTGATGCCAGACGAAAAAGAATTCAAAAGAAACATTGGATGAGCTGGAATAAATCTACCATCGACATGAGGTAAGAACAGGTAGCGATTGTATTCCACCTATAAAAACAAAGTTATAACTTTATCATTTAATAACTTGGTAAGCGAGTAAAAGGAGCAACTCAGTATAACTATCATGCACAAAATTTCTGCAACATCCTGCCTGAACAAGTTGTGGGGGACAGAAAAACCAATCTATTTCACTGTCCAAACATAAATGCTTGTGTATTCATGGAACTTCCGATATTCACGTAGGATGTTGGAGAGAATTTATTGTATCATTAACTGCACTATGAAATGAATCGCAAATAAGCAAATTAAACGTAGCTTTGTACAACATGCTAAGGTATTCTAATAAATATGGACAAATTAATCAGATCCATGATACATAAAATTAACAACACTGAATACTTCCTACTGGTATTGCCTGAAGAGCTTGTATAATGTCATTCGTTGATCGTGTTAGTATGCAATCCCATACGTGTTTTGCTAACGGTTGCGTACAACCCAAATATCGTCCCAGTTTCACTGTGTTATTAAATGCAAGAATGGATTTGCCAATAGTTGAGTGATATGAAATTTCAGCACCTGACATTGCAGCACCTGCTCGGAATAAATCTGAAGAAAACGACCGTATATGACCATGCATCATCATCGATAGCTTACAGACTTATAGAATGACAGCCAAGAAATCAATACTTTTTGAGAAAGGTGATAGCATATGTAGACCAACACTGACCGCACCGGCATCGTGTCCAACAATTGTCACCTGTCTTGGGTCCCCACCAAAAGAAGCTATGTGATCTTGCACGAACTGCAATGCAGTCCTTTGGTCCTAAATATACTTGAAATAGAAAAACCTTCATCAAATTCATATTCTTCATAGCGTTTCAAGCTCTTACAATGCTTGATAACTTTTCAAGTTAGGAAGAAAATTAAGGAAAAAAAGCTGTGCATTTTCCAAACAAACATAATAAATAGCAACCTGCAAACCATAATTGCCAGTGTTTGCGTCGCCAAAGCTTAAAAACCAAAAGCACCAAGGCGATAATTTACAGTAACAACAACAATACCCCGTGAAGACAATACATGGCCTGGCCATTCATTTGAGGAACCAGTTTGAAAATTACCTCCATGAAAAAAACAATGACAGGGCGGCCATCCTGAGATGTCTGGAATGAGCTACTGTGACAGAAATATGGATTATGAATTTAAAATAAAGATGTGAGGAAAGCTTTGTCTATATTGTGGTCAGTTCAGCACAATATTAATACAGACTAGAGCAAACTTACGAACATCAGGAGTGAATATATTGAGATAGAGACAATCCTCGCTGATATGAAATGGATAAGGATCATTAATAAATAATGTTGGTCCAGCTTCGACATTCTGTGCGCATGATGGTGGATGTTGAACAGCCAGGTATGGCTGTTTTCCAGGAAGTTTAGCAAGAAGCTGCGGAGGCTCAAAGGTAAATTCAATTTATACAGGGAAGTTCATGCCAAGTACCAATTTGCGGCAAAAAATGGCGGGCTTAATAAAAAGCTGTCGGATTTGAAATAAATATTTACTCCAATATTATAATAAAATAAGAATCTTGTACTCCCATTTTTTCGCACAAAACTTTCTTGACTATTGCCCTTCGCGGTTTAATGAAATATTTGAAATAGTAAGAACATGATATGATAGCTTTTGAAATTTTCTCTGCACAAACTTCATTTGCAAGAGCGAACAATATTTCGTAGTAAGTGAAAACACGGACTTCACCTTGAATCTTCTCTGTGAAATCGGTGGCTCAGCATACGGAATACCCAAGAATGTTATTACAGTGACATTGTTTAGTGGGGAAACCGGGTTTGGTTCGAAATAAAGCCAGTCCTTGCGAATTTGCTCCATCGGATCGTGATCGGAAGTCCACGGCACATTGTTTACTGTCACCTTTTGGCCCACCAAATCTCCAATCGACAAGCGCACCAATATGTCATTTTTTTGCAACTGAAGGGAAAATTTATGTACGTGTTTTGAATTTTATGAGCCTTTCCAGTCCTATGATTCCTCTGTGATTGATACGGGATTCCTTTTCATTTCTTAATTGTTACTGCTTTGCTGCAACCTTACTCATCTCCATAGAAGTACATTAAAAAAATTCAGGAATGTCCCCACAATGCACTCAAATGCAGCCTGAGTTAAGCATACCGTTAAAAACTATAGTAAAGAGAGACAATCTCTGCTGCAATCCATGACCAGGAAAAGGCTTATATTTGAATTTGAAATAACAAGAAACATACCTGTGTAGAAGGCCTACCACTATACCAGGTATCTTTTTCATCCCACGAATTTATGGATCGCGCAGGCTCGCCACTCTTCTTGTCCACGACGAAACATCCCACTGTGCCAACCCAGAATAAGGCTCTCAAACCATCCATACAACAGCCTCAGGTTAAACAAGCCGAACCCCACATATCACAACCCAAAAACTTCATCGTTGTGTCTTTACAGGCTCTCCGCGACGACTTGAAAATTCTTGTCCCATCGGTGCATATGAGGACGAAGTGAATTTTCAGCAATCATTTCAGTTTCCATGCTGTTTTCGTTACTATTTACGTCCTCCCTACTGTTTCCTTGATCGTTTGGCCACATCTGCCCATATTCTTTTGTCTATATCTATCATAGAATAAGAAATGTGTCATCTTGTTTTCCCGATAAGACGATCTCTCCACTCAAATGCCATTTTTTACTCTCCATCTTATCTTTCATCCTTAAGCACGAAAATCTCCCAGTAAATCAATTTGTTACCTCTTCCTCTTCCAGTTTTAGGACAAAGAAGTTTTATGCCTTACTTATATTAGTTGATAGGTCACTAGGGAAGAGTAATAAAATTGAATGTTTCATCGTACGATGGAACATTCGCTTTTAAAAAGAGTGCTTTGCCGCTCTTTAGTCACAATAATTGAATTCAAAATGTAGAGGAAAACAGAGATAACACATTGCCAAACTATTACTACTACTGTTACTAATCCTTGACCTTCCAAAACCTTCCAGTGAAAGTATTTCTATCCTTTGCGCTTCCTCCCTATCTATCCTTCCTAAATCTCCTTGCAGCAGCGATATCATCTAATTCTAATGCCATTTCTTTGCTATCTAATGATGGAAAATGATCCTAGACGATCCTGATCCTAGGCATGTTGAAAAAGCATTCAATTGTCATGCGATAAAAGGATTGAACCCTGAAAGGATCCATTTTTTGTGGAAATCTTGCAGTCTCCTATTATGCGAAACAAGATGAACAAACGATCTAATATTTTGAAGAGGGATAGGTAATGAACGGATACCACAATGGTTGTCATGCCTAGCATTTGATTGCATAACGTCAACTCGCTCTTTCTAAGGAAGGAATTCCATAGCAGAGGAGTTCCTTCCCTATATATCCACTAATTGTCGGCTAAAATATGTCCTGTCCTGTCTGCGAAAGTGTATTTATCTGAGTTGGTTCCAATCAGTTGCAAGTGATTTGCTTCCGGATTATTTGGATAACCACTTTAGTTATTTTGGCAAATCAATGCTTTTCGGCCTTCTACCTAAATTCCATAACGGTAACCAGAAGGATACGATCGCCAGAATTTAACCAGGACCAGATTTTCTTATGAAGATTGATTCTTTATTCTATTATTTGAAAAAGAAACGAAATAATTACTGGTTCGGAACGCACTGTGATGGTCGATGGTATGCCAGGTTCCTTACACATTGGTAGTTTCGTAAATAGGTTCATTAGCAGAATACTTTCTAAAGATATCATAGACATATTTTCGGGAAGGATTTGATCGTAATTTTCAGACGTCGCAATATTCTATCATCGCTAATTTTGCATATTAATCCGCCAAGCGATGCACTATTGTAGTAATTAACGAATATAAAATCCAAAGATCTGATTTACCTAATAATCTCAAATATAAATATTAATAATATAATATTCTTCCATATCATTTCCTTTGAAGCGAGGAAACTTTTAGCTTGATCCATGAGAAATTTGAATATTAATTGGAATTGGCTAGTGTTGTCACTTAGAACAAGTTTAGGATATCCTCGACGTGATACAAATCTGCGAAATACATGCATGAACATCTCTGCTGATAGGTTTTCGGCAAGTTCTAAGTGTACTGCTCTTGTGGTGAAGCAGGTAAAGAGCGCTATCCATCTTTTAGTTGTTCCTTGTTCAGTTTTGTTTTGATTGAAAGTGGTCCCAAATAATCGAGACCGATTTGTTCAAAAACTCTTGATTTCCTGACACGGGTCTCTGGTAAACTTGGCATTGGTAGCAGTTTGAATGGTTTGGCCTTCCATCGTCTGCAAGCCATGCATTCATTTATAATTCGTTTTACAGTGGATCTGCCTCTTGGTATCCAGAATCTTTGTCGTAATTCGGATAATGTATGACTAATTCCTGCATGGTATAGTTCTTCATGCTTGTGCTTAACAATAAGTTTAGTAATATGGTTATGACTTGGTAGGTAAACAGGAAATTTACTTCCAAGGTTCAACTCCGCGTTTTCTAAACGAATTCTTGTTCACCATAAATCGTCTGTTTCATCGACATATAAATTCCAAGTATTTATTTGTTGTTCGTTTATTCCATTGGATTGTGCTTGTTTGATCAATACCTATTCTACTATATCGTAGTTAGTTTTGGTTATAAGATCTTCCGTTGACATCAATTGCAACCAATTTAATCTTTTCTTGAGACTTAGCTTGAAGAATTTAAGAGCCCACAGAGTTACCTTCAGTAATCGAGTCCATTTACTGAAACGACTTGCTTCTATGAATTGGAAATATTTCGATTTAGTAATTTGTTTTAATTTCGTAACTGTTGCTGTAATAACTCTACTAAATTCATCATCACCAGTATATTCGAATTTCCATTGCGGCCATTCTCTTTTGGCCTTTGTGAGCCATTCTGGGCCCTTCCACCATGATTCGCGTCTCCGAAGTTTTATTGGTGATATTCCTCTGGTCGCTATGTCTACGGGATTTTGATCGCTTTGAATATATCGAAAGGTAAAGTCTGCCTTTCGTATTTCTTCGACACGATTTTGGACGAGTCTAGGAAGTAATTTAGAATAATTTTTAATCCAGAATAAAGCGCATTGTGAATCCGACCATAGGGTTACTGGTACTTCTTTTAATCCCAATTGTTTTAGTACGAAATGTGCAGCTCGTACTCCAATTAGTACTGATAATAACTCAAGTCTTGGTATAGATATGCCTTTAATTGGAGCAATTCTAGATTTGGCATATATTAAGAATGAGGTTGATTCTCCTCTTAAATATTCGGTGTTGAGAGCATAAACTGCTGTTGCGTATGCTAAGCTAGATGCATCTGTGAAAATGTGTATCTTCAGTTGTTTTATTGATTTTATTACGAGTCGTGGTATATCGATTACCTTAGTTGGCCATTTTTCTATCATTTGATGCCATTGTTGTTCATCTTCTTGAGTTAAAATTTGATTCCAAGATCTGTTTTGTTTCCATAAATATTGAAGAAATAACTTAAACGAAATCATCGATGGGATTATAAAACCGACTGAGTCATATTGCGAAGCGACGAATTGTAGTATAGTCCTTTTAGTGATTTGTTTTTCGATCCATGGTTTTAATGTGATACGAATGATGTCTAAATCATGGATCCAGTTGATTCCAAGAAAATTGTTCTTTATAGCCTTTGGTTTATCACAGTCGGCTATTCTTTCATTAAACTTTTCATCGTTAGAAAGAAATTTTCTGACATTCATTGCCGCTTCGCTGAAGATAATTTTTGTTTCTTCATATTTCAATAGAGCCTCTTCAGTTCCACTGGCCGATAATGTTATGTTGTCAACATAAATGTTCTTTCTTATTTCGGAGGCTGTCATGTTACCATAAGTTTCCAGATGATAATTTAGTGTGGCTGACAAAAACGGTGCCGAAATAACTCCGAAAGGAACTCTTCTAAATCGGTAACATTTTATGTTATTTGTAGAGGGGCCTTTGGTAATATCATTTAACCAAAGGAATCTAGTAGTGTCTCTCTCCTCTGGGTATAATTCTATCTGTAAGAATGCCTTCTCAATATCGGCAACTATCACTATTTCCATCATCCGGAATCTTAGCGGTATTCCGACTAAATCGGGAGCATTATTGGATCTCGGTACAATACGTCATTTAAACTCTTCTTTCCTTGAAGAAGCGTCGTATACTATTCTTAATTTGGTTGTATTTTTATTAGGAGTTAATACGCCATGATGCGGTGAAAAGTTTACTATAACATCTCCTTTGTCCTTGAAGTCCGGATCTTCAATTATGCCCAGTTGTTTTTGTTCTTGGATTATATGATCGTATGTGATGAGAAGTGATTCTTGTTGTAATCGCTTGATTAAATGTTTTAAACGTCCCAAGCATAATTGTTATAATCCATAATTGTTGCTTAATTTATCCTTTGATTCTTTCCATGGCCATTTTACCTGATATCTACCGTTACATTTTATTATGGATTTCTTAAATTGTTTCAATGCTTCATCATCATCGTTGGCATTAGGTCCCACTTGTATTCCTATGGTTTCCAGCTTCCAAAAATTTTCTATATTTGATCCGGAGATTAAGGTGGATACACTAATTGCATTTGAGGTACGCGTCGTTTTTGTTTGACAAAGTTGATTTATATCGCCACTTCCGACGATCATTGGTCGAACCTTTGTTTGAAGTAATGAAAATCCAGATTTTAATTTTTCAATTTTATCCAATTCCACAATTTGGAAGAAATGATCCGCACCAATTAAGATATCGGGTCGTCTCCAATAATTTTTTAGATTCATAGTTTGATTGACCTTTAGAATTCTAACAACATGTAATTCATTGGTCAAGTATTCGATTACATTAGCGCATACTTTTATTGTTTTCGTCGTTATTAATCCGTATATTGATCTGCGTTTGAGTAGATACATATAATTTAGGGTTTCGAATACCGAAAGGAGCTAATCTTAGCTCTTGTTCATTTGTTTCTGTTAGATTGAGTCGTTGGACTAATTCTCTTGATACAAAGGACAATTGAGAGCCGATGTCAAATAAGGCTAAGGCCCTTTCCATTCGCTCTGGTAACAATGGTTTCAATACAGTAATTTCCTTGCATATTAACAAGGTTCCTTTATCTTGTTTTTTAGTCACTGCATTTGTTTGAGTTATTTTTGTCGGCTCGTAGTTAGTCGAACAATATTCTATTTTATCGACTTCGTTTATCCTATCAAGATAGGAAGTCTTATTTGAATGTGTTTGATTTCTTCTTCCACATCGTGCGCTGTTATGAGCGGCTTTACAGTAAAAACATTTTACTTTTCTTTTGCATTCTTCGCCTTGATGTCCTTTTAGGCAAATAATGCATTTCTTCATTTCTTTGAGGCATCTGATTCGAGCCTTCACTGTGGAATATGCTTTGCATTCACTATCCCAGTGATTTTGATTACAAAATGTGCATGGTCTCATTTGTTTAAATTCGCCTTTCTCTTTTATAGGATAAGGCATCTTCCTTTCGTTTTGGATTGTTGCTAATGCGGAGGATTCATGATAATTTTTTGGACTCGGCTTAGTTTTGGATAAGGTGTGCTTCTTATCCACATAAATAAACGAGGATTGACTTTTTACTCGTTCATTGACGTTGATTAGATTTACGAGAAACTTTCTAAGTTTCAGTATTGACCATTGATCACCGATTATTTTTTGATGGTATACTTTGTCAAGTATCCATCGTGGTAGTCGGCTTTCTATTGCAGTTTCAATACTAGAGTGTTCTAGGTTTTCTCCTAGTGCCTCTAGCTGCCGGAAGATTCTTTCCAATCTTTCAACGACTTCAATCCATTCTTTTTCGTTTCGTTTTATGGATTGCAATTCGTTATATAATAGTTTGATAGTCATCGATGTATCTCCATATTTTTCGGCCAATAATTTTCGAATAACCTCGTAATTTTCTGGGGCTATGTCGTAGCCCCTTACAGCTTGTAATGCTGTGCCCTTTAGACAAAATATTAAATAATTGAGTTTCTGTACTTCTGGGATGGTTTGTGAATGCACGGCAGCATTAAAGCTGCTCCAGAATTCTCTCCACAGTCGTGGATCGCCATTAAAAATGGGTAAGGATAGTTGGGGGAGATTGACATTAGCATAAGAAGTTGGTGCAGTTGGCATCGATACTTCTTTTGATAATTCTTGGCAAGGTCTTGCAGTTTGTGTCATTTTTTGCGTCTCGCAGTCGATCTCCTTTTTATAAATGGTCAACGTGATGATTGCTTCATTTGTCTCATGTATCAGCTTGAAAATTCCTTTTTCTCCTTCCGTAACTTCCTTGTACTTTTCCTCTTCTTTTCTTTTTGTCATAGTAACAGATTTCTGTGTATATTCGATCCATTTATTGTTTGCTGATTCAATGGATTTAATACACATTTGCAGTCGTAGGATCTTCTCTTCCAGAAGCCGTCCTTTTATTTCATAGATTTGAAGTCGTTCCTCTATTGTTAAGGTATGCTCCGGAGATTTGACGTCCAAATTCTTGACTTCAAGGAGGAGATTTTCTAATCTCTCCTTCACAGGTTTAATAATTTCAATTATTATGGAGGCCATATTCCTCGAGGGTTCTCTTTGGGTATATATATATATATATATTTTTTGTATATATTAGCCGTACCTCACCTCGGGCACCCAAAATATGTCGTGGAAGAAAATCTTAAAAGAGTGAGAAGATGAGGTATCTTTTCTTGCTAGTCGTAAAGCAGTTATTTTTTATAAAAATTGTGACTTACTGAAATTCATTTACAATTTGAATAAGAAAATTATTTTATTTATTTGGAATTTCGCGATATTAAAATTCGCGACACCAGCAACAATAGCAGGGCAAAAGAAGAGTCTAGAAGATTTAATTGAGAAGATAATCATGACCAGTAAACCACCGATTTTAAATTCAGTAGAATTTGAGATGGCAACCCGAGAATGTCGGGCCAGTTTGAAAAATCAATTCACAGGAGGAGGGATTTGACGCCTGCACAGAAGTTCATGGATTTCTTAAGCAGTTTGAAAGGAGCAGCAAGAGAACAAATAAGTGACCTCATGGCAAATAAAGAAAATTACCCGCTGGCGCTAGAGAATTTGTATGAACGATATGGTGATAAAAAACAAAGAACAAAGGAACTATATAAAAGCTTAGAAAGAGCTCGATGCTCAAATAAAAAACCATTTAGAATGATAAGGGAGCTTTTGAACTTACTATCCCAACTAAAAGGATTGGGAGAAAATGTAGAAACGGCGCAACTGGACGTGATGGTGACTGGTAGAATACCAGAAGACATGACTAAAGGTTTAAGAAAGAAGAAGTACAAGGATCCAGAATGGACAATGGAAGATACTATTAAATACCTAGAAGAAAAGATGAAGATCGAAGAAGAATCTGAAGTGAAACTACCGGAAAAGGGAAACTTAGTAGACAGAACAAAGATGCAATAAGCAAGGTCAAATGGAACAAGGTTCGCGAATGGGGAGAATGACATCAGACGTTTGACAGTTTGCTCTATAGCGGAGAGAATATATCTCAGCAAAGTGTCACAAAAGGAAGAAGGAAGTCGATTACCGTGTACTTTTTGTGAAGGTAATCATTGGAACGACAGATGTGACACATACCCTACTGTTGACGAAAGGATGGAAGGATTAAAGAAATGGGACTTTGTGAATTATGCTTAAAAAACGACCACTCACAAGAAACATGCATGAGAAGAATAAAATGTTTTTATTGCGGGTCTGGCCACAATAGCGCTTTGTGTAGGAAACGCAACGAAATGAAGAAGCAAAGCAAGAATTTAAAAAGTAGTGAGGAAACAAACATAAGCCCAAAAACAGTGGCGGCCACGGTTGCGGATGACAGCATTTGGGATACGTATATGATGTGTAAAGTAAGGCTGATCAATCCAGATGGACCAAGAAAAACATCAAAGGCCTTAATTTTCTTCGATACAGGAAATGATTGTAATTATGTTACAGAACCAATGGTAATCAAATTGAATTTAAAACAAACATCACCGAGTGTGGGAATGTTAATAACAGGGATGGTGGGCACAAGGAAATATGAAAGCCGAAAGATAATCTTCGGAGTTCAAACGCTGTCCGGGAATGTGAAGAATATCCAAGCGTACATTGTCGATTCAATACTCGGACGGATACCGTGTGTAACAAACAATAAAAGAAACAAACTAGTTGAAGGTAAATAGGGAAGACCGGATGTATTATTAGGCGTAGAAGGGATTGTAGATTTAGTCATTCGTAATTCCATAAAACGCCCACCAGGATGGATGATTATGGAAACGGAAGTAAGAGTGGTCGAAGGCTGTTGTGAAAAAACTTTTTTATCGAGTCGTTTAGATTTAGAAGGTTTAGCCTTGAGTTAGGATCAAGCAGAAATTTAAAGGCTTACCTTGTGAGGACGTCGAATATACGTTGTGAGGACACAGAGTAAAAATCACTGCTTTATTGATATAATACAGAGCTGATCAGTGGGATTATTGAAGAGTAACGAGTAGGAAATCGCTCGACCGTGATTCAAATGCAATCGTAAGTAAAGTACTATGGAAGAGCACCAGTCCAAGAAAACTCCTGTTTCCAAAAGGGTGTATGTGTATAAAGAGTAGGAGTGGTTTACATAAAACGTTAAAAAGGGGTATTCATTTAGATACAAAGGAAACTGCAAAGATGTGAATTTTCGTTAGACAAAGATAAAAGAAACGTATGGGAGATAATTTTAAAGAATGTAAATTGGTGAATGAATGCAGTGATGAATCATTAGAAATATTCTAAGCATTTTATATATAATAAATCCTTTCGGTTTTTCCAACAAAGGTGGCAAACGGAAAGTGACAAAAGATAGTGATATGGGAAACAGAAATGACGAGTCTTATAAATTCCAAACAATTGCAAACATGAGAAGGGATCGCAAATCCACATGGAGCAGATTGAACAAACGTGGAAATTAGAAGCAATTGGGATTAGAGATTTAATGACGGATTATCAGGATGAAAAAGCCTTTGAAGCTTTTCAAAAATCGCTCACCACGGACAAAGAAGGGAGATGTGTAATGAGCTGGCCATGGAAGAACCAAGAGATAGCGCCAGCAAAAGGATATGGACTGGCATGGGGACGTCTACGAACTACAATACGAAGACTGAAGAAGTCTCCAGAATTATTGGAATGTTACGATGAGTATATTAAAACCTTACTTGAGGAAAGAATCATAGAAAGGATGAAGAATCAGAATGAAACATGGCGAGTATCTTACCTGCCCCACCAAGCGGTAATAACACCTCAGAAATCCACCACGAAGCTTAGGGTAGTATTTGACGCATCAGCAAAGACGAACGAAGGCCCATCACTAAATGAATGTCTGTATAGGGGACCAGCAATGATGCCGTCATTGGTAGGAATTCTATTACGGGCCAGACAAGGACGTTACTTGGTGATAGTCGATGTAGAGAAAGCATTTTTGCAAGTGAGCTTAAAGCAGGAAGACAGAGATGTCACCAGGTTTTTATGGCTGGAAGATAAGACGAAGGAAGTGACTCAAGAAAACCTAGCTACTTACCCGATTCACGCGAGTTCCCTCCGGCGTGGTATCATCACCTTTTCTGCTAGCCGCTGTCATTAGACATCTACTGAATGAAGAAAGCTCTAAATTATCAGCAGAAGTAGCAAAGAATCTCTATGTTGATAATGTTGTATTAACCGCGGAAAATGAATTAGAAAGTAATAGAAAAGCACAGGAAGCAAAAGAACTCTTTAAGAAAGCCAAGATGTACTTAGGAGAATTTAATGCGAACTATGATATTGAGATGGATAGTGAGCAAGAAATAACAAAGAAGACCGCTACCAAACTGTTAGGAATCGGATGGAATAATATCAAAGATGAGTTTACTTGGAGATGGAAGATCTCGGAAGAAGGCCTTCAGACCAAACGCCAGATATTACAGTTTTATGCTGCCATTTACGATCCATTGGGATTGTGTCCGATCATACTCCCATGGAAACTGCTGGTTCAAGACTTATGGAAGAAGAGTGTGTCCTAGGATGAGAAATTAGAACCTGAAGAAACGAAATATTACTTGGAGTTAGAAAAGGCATTTAACCAACAGAATGTTATAAAAGTATCACGATGGACGTCACAAGAGTGTTCCGAAATACACAGGTTTGTAGACGCATCCCAAAGAGCTCTGGGATTAGCAGTATACGTACGCAGAAGTAATATCACTCCATCCAAACCACAATTGATATAGGAAAGACAAGATTAGTTCCAAAACGAGAAAGCAGGAATCAATCAGCCAGTATTCCTCAATTAGAATTACTCGCTGTCACAATTGGAGTAAGAGTACTGGAATTTATTAAGCAAGAAATCGAAGTGCAAAAAACATATGGACTGATAGCGCCAGTGTCCTCCACTGGTTAAGAAAACCGCCGGTAGGATCCAGATATGTCTCAAACAGAATTGATGAGATAAGAAGAAAGGAACTGAATCCCCTCATGTAAGATCAGCAAGTAATCCAGCAGACCAGGCTTCACGAAGACTTCTCCCAGGTAAACTGAAAGACAATTCGTTGTGGTGGAATGGACCATCATACTTATGAGAGCCGAAGAAAAAATGGCCCGAGGATAAAGTTATAAAAGGAGACATCACAAGTGTGTGTATGGCCATGGGATTGATGGAAGCGATGCAGTCAGATCAAGTTACGGCATTAATGGATGAGTCACGACTCTCATCACCGTCTAAGTTGATAAGAACGATGTTATGCGTCTTACGATTCCTTGCGAAGATGTCAAAGGAGAAGATAAGGAGTTTGAAAGGATTCTTCCGAAAGAAATTTGCATCCAATGAGTATGACAAGGTAATGCAATTGATAGTCGAGATGGCACAGTTAAACATAATGCAAGAGGAAATCGAACACTGGGGTTTAAGAAAAGACCAGAATGGAATCTGAAGATGTGTTGGAAGACTTAGAAAGGCTATGCCTCGAACTGAGGATTTTTCGTATTTCATCAACAGAAGATAGCGGAACTGATCGTGAAGCATTACCATGAGAAATTATTTCATTCGAGCGTGCACTACACCTGGTCCAAAATGAGACAACGGTATTGGATCCCCCATGGGCGGTCATATATCAAGAAAATTTTGAGAAAGATTTGTAAAGGTTGTACTATGTGGGTGGCTACGCCATTTGAGCAACCAGACTTTCCTCCTTATCCGGCTGCTGGAGTTGTAGGGACGAGACCGTTCGAAACAGTTGGTTT